>NC_079414.1:1697117-1997117 GCF_026213295.1 Gadus chalcogrammus | reverse complement strand
TGGCATAACGGTTGTCCTCTGACAGGAGTCTGAAACACAGGGATTACAAAGTGTTTCACATCGACATTCACGCTCACATCACAGCAGAGTAGAAACGGAATCGCGCTGGACCAAGGCAGACACACACTCACACACACATGTTTAAAGTCTACTGCCACGGAATGTTGTGTGTTTGTTCTGTGGGAAGGTGCAAAATAACACACACACACACACCAAGATAATGACTCATAACACACACACACACACACACACACACACACACACACACACACACACACACACACACACACACACACACACACACACACACACACACACACACACACACACACACACACACTGTTAGATCCGTCGACTATATCGCCTCACGGTCGGTGGGGAGACTCGCCCAGCGCTAACTATCATATTTTCCAGACACCTACCCCGCTTGCTTCGGCGTCCCACCCTTGAGAATAACCCTGGTCAGGGCTGTGGCTGCCGATAGCGTCTGTTGGATAGCTCTCCCCTGGGATGCATGCAGGATTGTTTAAGAGTTTGGATTAACTAACTCTAGGGATATGTTTCTTTGAACCTGACTTAAGTAACCTCTAAGATCCACGATGCTTATGCTGATTCTGTTGACTGATCACAAAGCGCTATTCTAATCTTCTTCAAATAGATATTCACTAATTGATAGAAAAAGGATGGTTTGATTGTAGTTTTATTTGCAGGATTAATATTTGGAACATTGCAATAAGCAGATAAAAATATAAAAAAATAGTATTTTGGTATTGGATTCTACCGCTTTCATATGGGATGGTGGTTCTAATGAACGAGGGAAAGAGAGAGAAAACTCGATCTTTTTTCACGGCCGAAAGTGTCTACTTATTTGGTCCCACAGCTGGTAGCCTTCATAGCCCTGCAGGGCTATGGTAGGAATCCTCCCTTCGTGGACCAGTAGATAAGGCTTGCTTCTAACGGGCTGCGGAGTATTTGGAGAGAGGTTATTTTCTTCAGATTTTCTGGGTCCTCGTCTTTTCCTCATTCTACTATTTTCTGGGTCTATGTCGTGGTCTTGGTCTTGGTTCTGGTCCTGGTCCATGGGTCTTTGTGGTCAGTTTCTATGTATTTATCCATGAAGTCCGGCATCCGGGTCTTTATCAATGAGGTCCGGCATCTGGGTCTCTATCCATGAAGTCCGGCATCTGGGTCTTTATCCATGAAGTCCAGGAGACGTCAGCGATGGAGTCCCCACACCGGGGGACTCTTCGTTTCTTCATTCGGCATGCCTTTTCATAGGGACTAATTTGACCTTGGCCAACTTCTACACGACCACTAATGACATCACATGAATCCAGCTGGTGTGTCCTCACATGAACCGTAAGTTGTCCTCAAGTAAACTCTAGCTGAGCAGTGAGTTGTCCTCAAATAAATTCTAGCTGAACCGTACATGAGCATAACAAGCAATACTTCATTTCGCCACCACAGGCATATAGTGCGTTCAAAACTCAGGGTGTGCCTGTAAGTTTCAAGTTTCACACACACCTAGATGGTCGACACAGTATTTTTATACCTTATTGTTTAACACATTTTATGCATTGGTTCTTATACAAGTGCTTTATCAAGTAAATATAAAACCTCCTTTGTATACATGTCTTAAGGACACGATGAATCAACCCTACTTGAAAACACACACACACACACACAGAAAAAGACGTACCCACACAGATAAAGAAACACACACACTGACACACACACACACACACAGATAAAGACACACACACACACACACACAGATAAACACAAGCACACACACACATACAGACACACACACAGACACACACACACACACACACACACACACACAGATAAAGACACACACACAGACACACATACTGTATGCACACACACACACACACACACACACACACACACACACACACACACACACACACACACACACACACACACACACACACACACACACACACACACACACACACACACAGATAAAGACAACGACACAAACGCACCGGTAAAGACACAAACACACACAGATAAAGACACACACACAAACACATCATACACATACACACACAGATAAAAACACACACACTGACACACATACTGTATACACACAGACACACACCTAGATAGAGACACACACATAGACACAAATGCACCGATAAAGACACACACACACACACACACACACACACACACACACACACACACACACACACACACAGATAAACACACATACACAATTATACACACACACACACACACACACACACACACACACACACACACACACACACACACACACACACACACACACACACACACACACACACACACACACACACAGATAAACACACACAGATAAACACACTTACACACAGACACGTAGATGAAGACACACACAGTCTGGCCAACCTGCTCCTGATGCAACCTTGGTGCAAGATCAGAGCAGCTGGCCGGTGGCCATTAGCATGTTGTGGGCGAGCAGAAAGACGCTTGCGTTCAGACGAGATGAGCTCAGCAGGATGGCCGTGAAGCTCACACCGAGCAGAAAGATTGCGCTCAAGACAGTCAGACCAGGCGGACCGTGGGGCCACACTAGGAGCCAAGCGGTAAGAGGAGCAGTGTTGGCAGTAACGGCGATTAAGTATAACGGCGTTACTAACAGAGTTCTTTTTCAGCAACGGAGTAATCTAATTAATTACTTTTGTCATCGTTGCAACGCCGTTATCGTTACTGATAATGTAAAGTGGCGCGTTACTACAATTTGGTTGAATGAAGCGTGCAGTGTCATATTACCCCCCAGCTGCGTGGAGAGAGCAGGGGCGTGGGGATGATGACACCGTTGCAAACGCGATGATGATCGGCTGGGTGGGCGGATGCCCTGCTCACGCTGTCTCAGTGGCTGTTTCCCAAAGTGTAGCCTGCAGCCTTGCTAGGACGCGTCCTTGCTAGTCGCGTCCTATGGAGATGAGACTAGAGTGCTAGCTCGAGTGCTTCCTAGCATTTGTAACGTTCAGACTTTGGAACGACTTGGTAGTGTGGAAGCGCTTCCGCTTTTTAATACTGCGTGTCCGCTTGTAAACACATGTGCGCTTATGAATAAAACATGGCAGCAATCAAGCTGATCGATATTTATTTGACTTTTGTCTGTTATGAATGCGGTCATGTCTCCTTCGCATGGAGCCTCTTTGGGGAAGTCACAAAAGCTTTGTTGCGGTTGATCGAATCGTCTTTATTAAAAGGAAAATCCATTCAATTTTTATAAAACTAAGTGAAATTGTCTGAGAACTTAATTCATGCATCACATTTACAGTACGGTTGATTACTATTATGCAGGGGAAAAAAGACAAAGAAAGAGATGATAAACATGTATTTATTTGGATATATTATTTAACTGATTTTCATTTATTCATCTATGCCTACAATCTACCAGTGCTTTGAACACATACGTATATAATATAAAATACAATTATATACGTTCATTAAAAATTACAAACATTGCAATTGATCGGTTGTGCATTAATTTTACAACATTGGATAGTGGCACTATCCCTTCCACCGGTAAACAAATGTTTGTGCGCCACCCTAAGGCACACAAAAGCCTCCGTTTGCTGGGCTGACCCGAAAAAAAAACGATTCAACACAAACATAAATAGGTATACATAAATAATGTAATCTTGTGAGCGAGTAAATTGACATTGGTGACAGTGGTGTTTAACACCAGCTACGTCCAAGCAAAATATAGCAACGTATCATTAAGTTGCAAAAACGTTTGAAAAGTGGCACAGGTCTTTAGGCTTGATTATTTGCATTAACATGATGAATCTATAAAAAGCAATACGGCACAAAATATTTCTGAAAGCTAATATAACCTCGCTATTTGAACGTGTACTGCTCTGCCATTTTCAAGAACCCGCCCAGTGAACGCAGAGGATTGTGGGTAGTTTTGGCTCGTCTAGGATGCAGCGATGCATCCTCGAAAAATCTCGGAATTCTCAAAAACAAAGGACGCAAAAATGGCGCGGCTTTCGAGTGTCCTCAACATTGGAACAGTGCTTGTCGGCGTTCTATGACGTAGCGTCCTTAAAAGGGCGGCCGTTGAGCATGCTTCCTTGACATTGGGAAACAGCCACTGCACGCTCTGACTACAGCTCAAGACAGCGACAATGGCGACGAGCCAGGGAAATTCGAAAGTAGCGTTCAATAACTGGAAGTACCGGCACTACTTCTCACTCTTGGAAATTAAAGGCAATAATGTTTATGTATCATGCACGCTATGCCCAGGGAAAAAAAACTTTATCCACGCCTGCCTCAAGTAACTAAAATCTCATAAAGCACCTTATATCAACCCATGCTAATATGACACTTGTTGCTGATGCAGCTGCTAACCCAACCCCAAGCCCAAATGCAGCTAGCGTGAGCTCCAGAGAAGGAAACGGGACACTCTTAAACAAACAATGCTCGATTTTTCGGGTCAGCATCAGCAACAGGTGACCAAGGCCGAGCTGAACACACTGATTGCAGGGTATGTTGTTGGAAACATGCTACCCCTGTCCACTGTGGAGTCTAAGTCATTCAGAGCTATCCTTGCTAAAATACCAATACGAGGAGGAGGACAGGGGGTTGCCCCATGCCGAAACACTTTTGCTAAATACCTCGACAGTGAATACGAAAAAAATAATATTGAGCTCAAAAAGTCATTGGAGGAATTAGAGTACATTTCAACTACAGCAGACATCTGGACTGCCCACAATAAAAGTTACATGGGTGTGACAGCACATTGGATCGATCCAAATAACATGGAATGAGAGAAAGCAGCTCTTGCCAGCAGACGTTTTAAGGGGCATCATACTCATGACGCCATTGCAGTTGAGCTTGACAATATACACTCACACATATGGGATAACACACAAAATCACAGCAACAGTGACTGATAATGGCTCTAATTTCGTTAAAGCATAAGAGGTACCAGCCACTTGAGAGTGATCCTGAAGATGATGAAGATGAGGTGACATTTACAGACATTAATGATGCTCTACATGCAACTGCTGATGATGCTGATGTTGTGATCACTTTGCCCCCCCACAAGAGATCTGCATCACACACACTAAATTTGATTTCATGCACAGATGTTGACAAATGGCTGCTGTCGCAACCTGCAACAAAGGCTGTTACTGCCCTATGGAACAAGACTAGTCGATCATCTTTGGCTACTGAAACAGTTGATGAGTTGGTGTCAAAAAAGCTGCTTGTACCTTGTACAACACGATGGAATTCCTTCTATGATGCCCTGGCTCGAATCTGTGGAATATCCATGGCAGACCTTAACACCATCTCCTCCAAATTAGGACTGACAGCGATAACAGAAAGGGAACGCCAGTTTTTAAAGGAGTACTGTACTGCGATGTAGCCCCTTACAGTTGCTTTAGATATACTTCAGGGAGAAGACAACTGTTTTCATGGTACACTCCTACCAACGATGGAGACATTAATGCTGAAGACAGAAGCCCTTAAAAGTGGCCTGCAAATACTGAGGGACCTTCCTGACGCCATAGTCAAAGTAAGAACCCATGAATTGAATACTTTTTATTTATTAAGTGAACATTGCTGTAGTACTCATAATAATAAATACTACTAATTATAATAATAATAATAATAATAATAATAATAATAATAATAATAATAATAATAATAATAACACTGATTTGTGTGGATACATACATTTAATGTGATTATTTTTTATAATTTCAAAACCAGATTTGCTGATGTCCTGGGAAATGAAGAGGCGATACTTGCTGCCGTAACTCTTCCAAAATTCAAACTTCGCTGGCTGCGGTCACAGGAGTTAAAGAATAAGGCTAGGGCAAGTTTGCTGGCAGAGTGCCGTAAAATTGTCCATGAAGAACCACAGCCAGGTACCAGCAGCAAATCTTCACATCACACAGATTCAGCCAAAGAGAGCGATTTCTTTGCTTTTGAGGAGGATGAAGAGGACACCTCCTCTTCAGCAGAAAAACAAGTGGCAGACTATATTAGATCTTCAGCGCAAAACTTAAACTCTCTGTGTGGATTTCCTCTCATCAAGAAAATTGCACTACGTTACAATGCTGCTACTCCATCTAGTGCACCTGTTGAGAGACTGTTCAGCCTGGGCAAACTTGTTTTCTCTCCGAAGAGGAACAGGCTGTCAGACAAAAGATTTGAAAAGCTTCTCCTCCTACGTTAAAACCACTGGTTTAATCGTTAGATGAGATCATGAGAGGAGTATTTCAGTATAGATAGATTAAGGTGGGAATAGCTGAATATTATTTCTTTTTAACATTTCATTTTGTCACTGAATATTTAAGAGTTGGATAGTGTTATGTTTATTGTGCAATGGTATACAGGTACAGAGAATTGCACTACTTAAAGGTCAAGTTTTCCTTTGTTTCATTTTTACCCAAGTTTACTTTTTTGGGTATTTGGTTTTGTACTTGAATGCAAAGTGTGTGAATATTATTTTATTTTCAATATTTAATTTTGTTACTCTACTGAATATTTAAGAGTTGGATAGTGTTCTGTTTATTGTGCAATGGTATACAAGTAGCCTACAGAGAATTGCACTACTTAATGGTCAGATTTTCCGTTGTTTCTTTTTACCCAAGTTTACATTTGCACTTGAATTTTATTTTCAATATTTTTTTTTATATGTTTTAATTCTATGCATCATATGGCAGGCTGCAATCTATTGAGTTCAAATAAATACCAAATGTTCTAAAATACTGTATATAGTGTTTTTATTCTTCAATCAGTTAATATAAACATCTTTGACGTTAAAGATGTTACAGAACGTAACAGCGTTATAAAACATGAAAAATAACGCCACTTTGCTGAGTAACTAATTACTTTAACAATGTGGTAACTGAGTTACTAACTCAATTACTTTTTGGGAGAAGTAATTTGTAACTGTAACTAATTACTTTTAAAAGTAACTTAACCAACACTGAAGAGGAGCGTGCAGTGGCTTAAACAGCCCCCACACACTGTACCATGTGAAGACCCCATCATGCCCCGCTGGCCCCCCGGTAAAGCGCAAAACATAAAGCTAATGTTTTGCTTTCTCAACTAGATAAATGGATATCAGACGATGATTTCCTGTCTAACTTTAAGACTGTGCTGCAGAAACACACAAAACCAAACTAGTCACACAGGCAGACCAAATTAAGAGTTGAACCATTACAATGATAAGACCCTTAACCGGACGTTATGTCTTGTATGTCTCCGTCACTAGAAAGCTGTCATAAAAGGGCGATTGTTGAGATGATTGTTGACCAGCCTTATAAGGACAATGGCTGGTGTTGTCTCATCTACTTTTATCTGCATTAACCCTGTGTGCATTCTGGTTTTATATCATTCCTCCACAAGTCAGGGCAGTGTCTGTGGCCCTGCAGGGGTCACAGGATTCAGCCCACTTTGCTCCACTTGGGAAGACTTAGCTAGTACTGCAGTTTTGTCCCTTTGCCTCGTTTAATAACTTAATATAATAAATAATGTATATTCTTTCTTTCTCCATTACATTTGCAGTGCGGTTGATCCATGCATTTCCCTAGAATGAAAATACATTGAAGAAATGGAGTCAGGCAGATTTTGCATATTGTTTGTTATTTTTGATTAGGTCATAAATGGAAGCGACACACCTTTAGGGGCCCCTCGTCCTACTCTATGCAGGTTCCACAAACTACTTTATGTATGCAGAACATAACCCATGTTGGGAAACCGTTGTGGCTGTAGATTGGGGCGACGGTATGCTTTTATAATATTTTATAACATTCTAGGAACTGTGGTGCAGAAGATAGAAATATTAAGACAGATAATGTGTCAACATGCCAGAAGAGATCAGGGGCCGTATTCACAAAGGATCTTAGGACTAAAAGTAGGGCCTAACTGGCGAATTTGGGAGTAACTCCTAAAAATAATTGGCGCGTCAATCTTAAATTTAGGACTCCTACCTTTTTTCACTAAGAGCAATTCACAAAGTATTTTAGGCCTAAAAGTAGCACCTAAGTCTAGGAGAGCTTAAAAGTCCTCAAGAGGACTCCTAACTCAGTAAGACCTATTCACAAAGAATCGTAAAATGGCTGCTAGACTAAATGTTTTGGAGACAATGGAAGACTATGAGGTAATGAAAAGATATAGGCTAAATCATGAGGGTATTCAACTTGTTGTGGAGTTAGTGCGGGATGCAATAACATCCCCGACTAACAGGAATAATCGGATTAGTCCCGAAATAAAATGTTTGGCAACACTACGTTATTTAGCAACAGGGTAAATGCAACTTTGCAATACCGATGCTTTAGGAATATCGTAACCAACAGTCAGCCATGCCATAAACCAAACTATCAAAGCGCTCTCTAGACCACATATCATCCAACAGTTTATCCGGTTTCCTTTGGACATTCAACAATTACACAGGATCAAAGCCAACTTCATGGCAATTGCAGGTACACTGTTAAAACGAAAACTTAAAATTGTTGGTCTCATTATGATTTCTGAGTAAAATGAATATAAAACATTAAAGGCCCACTATGCAACTTTTTTAGCAAAAATTACATTAAGTATGCAGGTTGAGAGTTATGCTGATGGTTCTGCATCCATTTCTGGGTCGATTGGTGGGTGTGTCATTTACCCATGTCGCCTCTCCAGTGAAAAAGCGCATATGCAACTTGATCTGTTCGGACCGAGCCAATCCGGATGTGACGCAGCGGAAGTATCCTCGAAAATGTAGTCAGATTGTAGTTTCGAAAATGCTTTACGGCACAGACACACACCCAAACATGGCACCGGCTAGATATAAACAGCCAGTTGCGAGGCAATTGTTGCATTCATCATGGATCAATCGACTGATAAGGGACCCAAGAGGCGACTGTCGTTGGAACAAAAGAAGAATGGACCAGAAAAGAGATCAGACACGAGTGAAAGGGGAACTATGCAACTTTTTTGGCTTGATTTACCTTAATATAACAGGCTAGGAGTCATTGCGATGGTTCCATTATACATTTTTGTTCGATTGTTCGTTGTTTCAACTCCCCCTTGCGCATCTTGGCGGAGAAAATGAATATGTTTCTGCCGGCAACCCGCCGCCCACTCTCGCGGGAGTCTCGGGTCTCGCGAAGTAACGAATTGCTTTGCGGCACAGACCCCCAAACACGGAACCGGCTCGATATAAACACAAGTAACTAAGGGATTGTTACATTCATCATAGATCAGCCGACTAAAAAGAGACAGAGAAACCCAATGTCGGAGGAACAGAAGAAGAGAAAAGGGAGACTGACCGACAGAGAGGCCAGACACGAGTAAACGTTGGGCAAGATTTTCAGGAATAGCGTGAACTGAAAGAAAAAGAAGACTTCAAATCAGACTCCGACTTGGTCGTGTTGCTTTTGAAATTGAAAGTACCCTTGGGTGAACTTTGTCCTCGTGGTATTCTTGATGTTGATAGTCTCTGTACAAATGTGTTTGCTCAACCATTTTGTTGTGAGCCCTGTAAAAATTGTTTTCTCGACCGTTTTGTTGTGAGCCCTGTATGTTTCTAGCTTGCTTGGTTGCAACCATGTAAACACCTTTGTTTCCATTGGTGTTTTGCTGTTCGTCTGTCTCGTCCCCCAGATACAAACTGAATCCCCGAATCCAGGTTCTTGTTTATTTAGATTATTATGTTGGCCAACACTCTCACACTGATTGTTCTGTTCAACCTAAGATAAAACAATTATAATCTAGGATATAAATTCTCCCCGTCAACTATAAAAAGGATGGCTTTATGTTTATTGCAATACAAATACACCATTTTAAAAATGTATAACCTTGCCTACACTTTATGAACATTTACTTCGGACATGGCTCCACGCATTCGCCGGGTTCTTTGAAAACAAATGCACATGGCTCGCGTAGAAGTGCATGGGGAAGGTTCGTCAACGAGTTGTTACGACAGTGTTGTAAAATATCTACTACGAAGCTGTAGGGGGCGCTGTGTAGAGAAATGTGCGTGCCAAAACCAAAAAAACAGCGAAGAAATTCCCGAAGTTGCATAGTGGGCCTTTAAGTATTCATGTCAACTGTGCAATGCAATTTAGTCCAACCAACAATGTTGAGTTTTGGGTCAAGAGTTGGGCTCACTGTAGTCTCTTTGTTAGCAAGACACACGGGTTTAAGTCGGGACTCTCTAAATCGACGCCACTTCGACCTGGGCGGGACTTTACGTCCTACGTCACTCGCTATGGGTGTGCATGTGTGCGCGTAGCCGTCACTCGCGATGGGTGTGCATGTGAGAAAGGTTTTGGCTTTTAGTGTCTATGGGTTGGTAATAACGGTTCTGATGATTTTTCTGATGGAAAAGTGGTCTTTTATTTCCATAATCTTTGTTCAGTGAACGCATAAACCCGTTTGTTAGTTAGCAGTTAAACAAAATGCGATCTCTTTGTTTACAGTTACCAACGACCAACGTTTAAAGACTGATGATTGGGGGTTCGATTCCCTAGTGATGCAAGGTTTTTTCTTTCATTTTGGACTGCACACACATCGCGAGTGACGGATACTCGCACAATGTACACACATCACTGTCTTTACAATTTCTAGGCAACCGAAGTTTGAAGATTCTCAAGTGGTTAACTCTTGAACTAAGACCTGATGGGTTAGTGGTCAGAGAACAACTCATTGTTACTGGGGTTAAGGTTAGGGTAACGGTAAGGGTAAGACACAAAGTGTTTTTGCAACACAATATTTCTTACAATAACAAAGTTCAAAGTTTTGATGACTCCAGTAGGAAACTTAAGATACCTAGAGAAATGCCTGAGTGCTCACAAAACATCAACAAGTCAGCAGTGTGGTACAGGGTGATCATTTCTGATATACAGTACAAAAGCTGAAACTATTTAGCCAGGAGTGGGAAAGATGCAGACGCAGACGTGGGAAGCAATAAGACACACCAACACACAGTTGCCTGTTGCAAAGTGGTTCAGAGTTTAATATAAATAGTTAGGGTTAGCTGGTATGGCGTTATCTGGTATGGATATAGTCTAATGTTAGCTTAGTTCGTGTTGTTTCGTCATGTCATTTGTAGAAATATAGCCTATCATCACAGACTGTAGGAATGTCACCCACCCTCCATCGCGTACGACACTGACGCTCGTAATCCTGTAGTGCAAGTGAGTTCGTGCACAGATCCCTGAGACAAACGGCTACGCGCACACATGCACACCCATAGCGAGTGACGTAGGACGTAAGGGTGCGTTCGAGTATTCTCTGCGAACCGACTCGGATCTCGGATCTGATGCCACGCCCACGCTTCAAGCGTTTTATTATTTCGCTCGGTCGTTGGAGGAAAACATGGACGCCACCCGGAAAGCTGTTGTCGCGGTAGCATTGGCAGAGGACCAGGCGATCCAATATAAGTAGGCTATAGGCCATAGTCAAGTCAAGTCAAGTTTATTTATATAGCACATTTAAAACAACAGTAGTTGACCAAAGTGCTGTACACAAATACAATATATTGGTGTACATAGGCAGAGATACGGACGCAGTAAGGTATTGCAGTAATACGAGTGATTGAAATTACCATGTAAACCACCAAAGTGGTCCAAGCACAATGAAAACAGTTCATACTTCAAGTCACAATGGGCGCAGCCATCTTGAATTCTGTCTCGGAATTTCACTCGGTCACCACTGAGTTCAACCGAGATGGCGAGATCGCCGTCCGAGGAAAAGGGGCGTGTTTGTGCGTGTCGCTAGGCAACGTCCTTGGACCTCCGAGACGGATGGATATTAAAACGCACCACTCTGTCTGAGGCTGGGCCAACTACGGTGCACATGCGCATTTCGACACTACCCCCCGGGGAGTCTGGGTATTCGTGATGCCGGTTGGGAAAAAGTGGTTTATTGCCTTTTGTCAATTTGTTTCTGTTAGGTTAAGTTGGGTTAACGGGTTTGGGGTCTTTATTGTTTGTGTGTTGTTTATTGTGCGTAGTGTTGCCGCCACCGTTACCGAGACTTGCATGTCCGTTGGTTGGGTGTGCGGTGCGCTGTGTGTTGCGGGTGTGTGTTAAATAAAGGCAGCTCTCGGGATCGTGCGGTGTATGAGGCACGAGAGTTGCGTCGCCGTTTAACCTGTGCTCCCGTCTCGTGCAGAACAAGTTTGACCATAATGTCAAACTTGTTCTGCACTTTGGTTTGCTGCATTTAGACAGCGATTCTCTGCTGCTGAACTAGCTACAAGTTGCTTGTTCTATTGCTGTCTGGCATTCAGAAATGTAAAATGGAAGTTTCAAATTATTAATTTTAATAAAGTGAACTTAAAACTCGTTTTGCATTCTTTGAAATGTTTTTTTTTTTAAATAATATTAACCTGAATTTGAAATATTAAGTTAACGTCCCTGACTTATTTTTTTGAGTTTGTAAAATATAAAAATCTTAGTTGGTATAACTCTAACTTTCAAGTTTTTCTAAAGAAGAAAATGACCTTTTTGATGGGCTCAAAACTCAAAAATTGATTGCAGTAAGTTGCCTTGCAATTTTTTTTTCTTGCTCAACTTTTTATTTTTTACTGTGTAGGCCTTCAGTACAATACAGGCTACAATATAGGAGTTGCTTAAAGTGCCCAACTAAAACTCTACAAAGAACAGATTATTTGTATGTAAAAAAAATAAATGAACACACAGAGGATCGTATCATTCAACGAAACATAAAAAGGTAACTCTCCTTCTCCGAGAATTGAAAGGCGTGACATTACCCTAATTACTCACATAGGCCTATTAGTTCGTCTTCAGTTAATTAAGTAATCACGTTTGCATACACACACCAAGAGAAAACAATGACAAGTATTTGATTGACGTAGGTTAGGGCAGATTCCAGACTCAGATTTCCACAAAAAGTAGCTAGACTATATCATAATATATGTCAACATTATTAGCGTTTTTATTATATTAAAGTTCATTTTACATTCCTATTAAGTTTTTGTTGGTATTTATAGCACAAAATGCCTCCACCATGAAGTAAAGACTGCATCTGCTCTGGGGTATCCTAGAAATCAGAGTATTTCCGGTTTCCAAGCAGTTTAAAACGAGTCAGTTAGGAATCAGCTGATCCTGTACGAGTCGTTACACAGCAATCACGTTCAACCTCGTGCGCAGCTGCGTGTTAAACTCTAAAACCTCTGTTTTAAGGAGTATGGTTTTGAAAATGGTTTTTCACAGCTAGCGCAATGCTAACTGACAGAGCAATCGGCCCATCGTATTGACTCTTTGACGCCTTTTATTTGTTGAATCCATAATTATTATTGTTTACTGTTTTCCTCCATTTATGTTAGAGCACACAAACATACACAAAATGTTGTGGAGAGAGGAATTGGGCAGATGGAATGAAATGTCCTCCACGGCGAAATACGCCGCGGCCTCACCCCAGAGAGGGCAAGCACAGCCATCAATGTATGTGCCATTCTACACAACCTCTGCAAGCGGAGGAACGTTCCACAGCCGACGATGAAGAGGACGATGACCACGATGATGATGATGGCGATCAACATGACAATGAATTTGTCTGTGTGGAACCGAGTGGAGCGGTTCCACACCGCGGTTCCACACCGCCAAGGCAAGGATGCCCGCTGGGCGCCTCCCTAGGGAGGTGTTTCAGGCACGTCCAGTGGGGAGGAGACCTTGGGGAAGACCCAGGACTAGGTGGAGAGATTATATCTCAACACTGGCCTGGGGCCCCCTGCTTGAGCTGCTCCCCCCGCGACCCGACCCCGGATAAGCGGGCGAAGATGAGATGAGATGAGATGAACCGAGTGGACTGGCATTTAGGGATCACTTTGTGAATACACATTTTAGGTAAACACCTTGGCACAAATCAGTCAACACACATTTATGTAGTTCATAACATTTATTTTCTTTACATTTTTCAATTTTACGTGTTAATATTGTTTGCTTTCTCTCTCTCTCTCTCTCTCTTGAACGTGCAGGCTACAACGTCATTATCGTGGTCTGCACAAACTTGTCACCATGCGTGTATTGTGCTAACTGCACTATAACTACTTAATAGGAATTAATTTCTAGCCTAGGCTATTTCCTTGTTTTTCTGTGATTTAGTGTGCTTGTCTAAACAACCAATCACCGCACTGACCGCTTCTAAACTCGTGCACGTGAATCGACGTAATCCATAGCAACGGCGCGTCCCTCTTAGTTCACTCCTGGTGATTCATCCTTAGTAAGAGTAGGTCTCAGCGGCTTTGTGAATAACTTTTAAGAAAAAAGTCCTACGTAAAATTGTTTTAGCGCGAGTTAGGAGCACTCCTAGCGGTAAGATAAAGTGCTTTGTGAATACGGCCCCTAGAGGAAAGATAAGTGGACATAGTGAAAAGGTTACATCAGCAGATGGACTGAGAGGCAGAGATATTTAACTATCTAGCGTTTTCCCTCATGTTCTTCTTCTCACGCTTTAATAGACTCTTTCCATTTTCTCTAATACATTTGTTTCCTGTTGTATGACCATATATGGCTGTAATGGGAGTACATGTATGCTAATGAGCTCATAGGGCTCAGGCCTTTGTCAAACAGCCTGTATGCAGGGGGAAATGGCATCCCAGTGTTTTTAGGACAAGCCTAAGCAGGCTTGCAGAATCCCAAATGTCATGTGTAGGATAGGATTTATGACTTTTCTACAAACTGCAGCGTTCGGCTGATGGCTGGTTGAAGCAGCCTCACCTGGCCCTGTCTGGTCTCTGGTACCGGGTGAGGCTGCACACCTGTTGCACATTGAGTAATCAGTGTACAACAGGTTGAACCGGCCATCTCCACACACACTCGGGGAGATCTCCTGCATGGCAACATGGAGCACCAGGTCATGTATCATTATCTATAAACCTTTAAAATTAACCAGCTTCAACACCACCACCCTGTGTCCTTGTCTGGAGGAGCCTTTAAAAGCCACCTAGGTGGTGTGTAGCACTAGCTTTGTTACATATTCATAAGAATATTTTTGTTAATCCCATGAAAATAAAATGGTAAAATATCTGTTAGACTGTTCCCTAGAAAGAGGACCTCATAACTCCATAGGGAGGGTCTTCCTCCATTGAGACAATGTTGCACACCCACAGGTTTTACAGGAGCCCAGAACGGACAGACCCCTCTAGAGAGGACGCAGTTTATCATTGGGTCTTCATCACACTCTTATAAGCTTTGACCTATAGGTTTCCACCCTAAAGACAACATCAATCATCTTTGGACACTTGGCTTCTCCCCGCTGTCGTAGACCATGACATCATCTGGGAAGTACCTTGAGGCACCTTGAGACCGGTTCTAAGGAGGTTCTGAGGGGTCTCTGGGTTCCTAGAGGCACCTTGAGGCCGGTTCTAAGCTCTTTCCTTAAACTAGGACTCAGCTCTTTACTTAAACTAGGGCTAATCTCTTTCCTTAAACAAGCGGTCGGCTCTTACCATTAAACTAGGGGTTGGCTCTTTTCATTAAACATTCATCCTTAGTTGATGCATGTCCATGAATGTGTTTGAACTTTCTCCAGAGCGTTTCTCAGCCCGGTCCGGACCTGTGCCCGGGGGCTGCTGTTCCCCATCAGGGGTTCTCTCATGGCTTCATCTAAACATCAGATTTAGCAGCTACAGTGATACCCATGGAGGGGGATCCCGCTGAGCCCACTGCGGCCCGCTCGGCCGTGCTCGGCTGTAACATCAGTCCCATCAGGAAACATGATCGCTGGATTACATGTACTCAGGCCCACCCTTCTATACTGAGTTTGAGCGGCTGCTCAGCCAGTCAGTGGATCCATTACATGAAGGAGGAGGGGAGAGGAGAAGAACCGGTGAGGAGTCACGGCGTCCTGAGATCCCACTGCATTAACGCAAGGTTTCTGCACCTATTTAAAAACGGATCCTATTTACTTAAAATAGGATCCGTTTTTAAAAAATAAGCATTTCAAATGGTTCTTAAACCGACAACAGCCCTTGCTATTACAGGGCCCCATCCATATCTATTACAGACCAAACCCCTATCTATTATAGAACATACCCAAAGCTATAACAGATTACACCCCTATCTATGACAGACCACACCCCTAGCTATTACAGACCAAACCCTTAGCTATTAGGGACCCCACCCCTAGTTATTCAAGGCCACACCCCTTGCTATTACAGGCCACACCTCTAGCTATTGGATGACATAGCTTCTCCTTTTCCTCCAGCTTTGCGCGGGGTGGTCTCCCTGACCAACAAGCCTGTATCAGCAGTGACGAACAGCAGACAGAGCAGTCTGTAAACACAGCCCAACATGGTATCTCTGCTGCATTCAAGCTGCTCAGATGTAATCAGTAGCCCGCTATCCAGGTCCTTCAACCGGGAAGAATCGTTTGGTTTGCATTTAT
Organism: Gadus chalcogrammus; assembly: GCF_026213295.1. Classification (NCBI taxonomy): domain Eukaryota; kingdom Metazoa; phylum Chordata; class Actinopteri; order Gadiformes; family Gadidae; genus Gadus; species Gadus chalcogrammus. Next base: position 1,980,713 of record NC_079414.1, on the reverse strand, counting down.
GTTAAGGGCATCATAAAGACACATTCACACACTGCATAAACACTATTCAGAGCGCTAGACGTAGCCATACTTTGGAGATCGTTACGTTATCAAGAACATTGGAAGTAGGAGACAAGGCGCTTCTTTACTCAGTGTAAACAGACAGAATAATTTATTTCAGTTTCAGTTCGGAGTTTGGACATGACAGCAACAGTTGATGAAAACACTATGCAGTCTACACAACAGAAATGTGCTTCCTCCTCTTCAAGTTCCTCCTCCCCTCCACGCTTTCTTCTCTCACTTAATGAGGAAGCTGAAAGAGAGAGAGAGAGAGAGAGAGAGAGAGCAACTTTATTTATATAGCACTTTTCATACACAAGGCAGACCCAAAGTGCTTCACATATAAACATTGTCATACAATTAAATAAAATAATATGTAAGTAAAAGAAAAACATATGCAAAAAATAGAAGTTAATAGCAACGCAAGCATAGCAACCTCTGTCATTTTGTCGCTGTCACATACAATAAAAACGAAAAAAAGGATTGACCCCCTCCAACCAACAAGATGTGTGTGTGTGTGTGTGTGTGCGTTGAGCTTCGTCTGAGCAGCAGCATTTGCTTTGTCCCAGAGGTAAGCTTCTCGGACCCTCACCGTAATGCTACGGTGTGATAAGTTCATACACAACATCAATCATTATTAGGCTCATCACGGTGCTAGCTTGAAAACTTTCCCAGCGCTGCCACGAGCCGTAACCATGGGGATACCAGGTCCCCCTCGTCCCTGGAACTCTGGGGCCAAAACTCCTTTTCAGTGTTCAAAGTGGAGCTGAAACAGCGAGTTAAACGACTAACAGTTTAACTAAAACAAATCGTTGTGTGGACAATTTCACTGCAACACTTGTTTAACCGGTGAGCAGAGTCAATCAGTAATATGGAATCAAGCCAAAACCACAGCAGTTTACGCTGTGGGCCAATACTATAGCAGATAATTTATATTATTTAGTGTGCACTGATGGATGGTTTTTGGGGCGGTCCATGGTATTGCCTAAGTGGTGCGTATTGATTTAATATTGTGAACAGCAGAGTGTGAACCATGTACAGCCTGTGAGAGCCCTGCGGTACAGTGGTGTTGCCATGGTTACCTGTAAGGGTATCCATGGTACTTGGACCTGAAGATGGAGAGGAGGAAGCTGAAGAAGAACACCACCAGGCCCAGCCCCACCAGACAGATGACTGTAGGAACACACACACACACGCACACACAGAAGCACACACCCACACACACAACCGCACACACACACACACAAATACACACGCAAGCACTCACACACACACACATACGCGCACGCACATACGCATACGCGCACACACACACATACACACACACACAAAAACATAAGTTAGGAGTGGTGTCAAATAAATATAGCTATATACACTATGCCCTACAACAGGCCTACTCAGATGCAGGCATGAAACATCTTATTTGAAATGAAATGAATGTTAGGAGAAAAGATGACGGACAAATTTGGACAGAGAGGTGAAGTCAAACATCAATATTAAGGGATAAATATGGAGGCCTATGGCTGCCTTAATGACACGCAGTGTCCAACTAAAGTACGCTCTACAATTCATTGGGAGCAAAACACACAGTCTGGGTATATCTGGGTAGAAAATATTGAGGAGAAAAGGAGAATTTCTGTTTAAACAGTAGCAGTCTTCAATTAGCATGCTAATGATCTGAGGGCTGAGCCCCATTGGCCGTCAGCTCAACCGCCAGGTGGAGTAGATGTGCCACTGATCTGCTTGAACAGTGCGGAATGTATCCCTGTGTGTTTGTGTGTGTGTGAGTTTGTATTTATCCATTCTAGTCATCCATCTGTCTATCTAGTACATCCGTCCATCAGTCTGTCAATCTAGTACATCGATCCGTCTGTCTGTCCATCTAGTACAGCCATCCATCCATCCATCTGTCTATCCATCCGTCTGTTTGTCCATCTAGTACAGCCATCCATCCAACTGTCTATCTGTCAATCTAGTACCTCCATCTATCCGTCTGTCTGTCCATCTAGTACATCCATCCATCCGTTTATCTGTCCATCTAGTACATCCATCCATCCATTCGTCAGTCCATCTAGAACAACTATCCATCCATCTGCTATCTGTCCACCTGATATATCCATCCATCCATCTGATTATCTGTCCTTCTAGTACATCCATTCTTCTTGCTATCACTGCATCCTTCCCTCACAAGCCCATCTGGTATATATGATGGGCTGTATATATGATGGGTATATATGACATATTGGTGGCATAACAATTATGGCACTCATTGCACTCCTGATCATCCCTGGAAGAAGGGATCCCCTACTATGCGTTTCTTCTCAAGATTTCTTCCATGCTGATTTAAGGGAGTTTTTTCTTGCCTTTGTGGGGGCTTGGGTAAAGTGTTATAAATATTTGGCCTGTTAGCCCTTTAAGACTGTAATGGTGATTAAGGGCTATACAAATAAAATTGAATTGAATTTAATTGAACATACAATATGATTCACACATGGATCTGGTCTGGATCTAATAATCAGACCCTCCAGGATTTCGCAATGTTGCGATTTGCAACTTCAACGCACCATCAACCAATCACTGCAAATTCAGAGCGGTGTCGCAATTTTAACCAACATAATTTGGTTAAAAGCAATTTTTCCGCATAACGACCGCCCATAGCAACCCTGCCGACATCAACGTGTAACGTCAACACCCTATTGTGCTCTCAAACAACGATACGTGTTCGAGAAACGACGTATCTATTTCTAACCATTTGTATATCCTTTAAATATATCCTTTAATTACGTACATCGAACAGATGGCCAATGTAAATACTAGATACGTGTGGACCGACGAAGAGATTAAACTATTCCTTGCTCTCATCCAAGAAAATAACCTAACAGCTATTTTAGATGGAAAACAACAACGTATTTCCACTATTTATCAGGACCTAAGAGAGATGATGTTACAAAAAGGATACAACAAGCCCTGGAATGTGTTGAGGAGTATGTGGAAAGCTCTCAAACAACGATACAGCTTTTCTACTTCTACCATTTATTACAGCCACGTATCGGCATAATTTTTTTGCCTACAGCGCCACCTCCAGGGAGAACTAGGGTATTTACCCGCTCCAAGCACTTGATGGAAACGCACCTAATTCAAATTACTTTTTTGCGAACTGTCCAAAGATTCGCATCACTTTTTAGATGGAAACGCAGCTATTGTGGTGGAACATAAGTGAAATCTTCCAGTGATAAGCATTCTGCCACCGCAAAACATAACTACAGAACTGCAGAACTGCAGGCAGTACGTCAGACGACGAGGCAGATCACTATGACATCCAAGTCAATTGCCAGCGCAGAAAGAATCCAGAATCAATTATTCATAGGACCTTTTCTCAGTGTTTCTGTTCTTTTAATTAATGTTTTTTTCAGTAATAACTTAATATTTAACAAATTACTCTGGGAAAATTGCAGTAATAAGTTCATATTTAATATCAGGAAAACTTTAACTTCCTCTCGCACTGGAATCGCATGAAACTTTTTGGAAAAGCTCACGCAACATCAGGCATTTTAGGGTTAGGCGAAATCTTGGAGGGACTGATTAATAATGCATGCTGTGTGTGCAGACGCCTGAACACACCTCTATACCTGTAATGGGCTTGTAATGTGTGCATTCCTGTGTGTGCGTGCGTGCGTGTGTGTGTGGATCCCTCAGGAGTACGGTGTTCCATTAAAGTGTCGCAGAGGAATGCTATTACTAATCAGGATTATGAAGAAAACTGTTGCACAGACAAAACAGTTGATGTCTTCAACTCCCCTGTGTATGTGTGATAGATAATCTTAGAAAGTCAAGGAACTTAAAGAGCCCATGCCATTAAAATCACATTTTTCCTGTTGTTTGTTAAATAACATAGGTCTGAATAAGTTTGTGAGCTGTGGTAAGTTTGAAATCTATGCAGTTTGTCTGCTGAATGCAATAGGCAATGAAAGGAAAAAGGCAGAAGAAATGAGCCGATCTGGATAAGGTGACACTGTGACGTAGTGTTGTCAAACTATTATTCATGGCCCTGCCCACTTGGTTGGTTCGTAACCACCCACAAGAATTCTGAAGGAGTCGTGATTGAGCTAGTGCTAAATGCTAATACGTGTATGGTAGTTGCTTAGTTCGTAGTAACAGGCTAGTTACAGAATTTTGAATGCAATGGCAGAGACATCGAAGTACATGAACTGCGACATGCTGCCTGCCGCCGGTTGCCGCGGCGCGAGGCACCACCGCCGCGAAGCACCACCGCCCGGCAGCGGGCAGCCGGGCGGTGGTGCCTTGCGCCGGCAGCAGGCAGCAGGCAGCGCGCGGTTCTGTCTACTACAGATTGATGTGGAAGTGGAAGAACCAGAGACGTCGGAGAACCCGACGAAGTCCTTTGTGATTCATTATATCGTCTGGACGTGCACACAGCTTTTGGCCGTGATAATATGTATTATTTGATATAGATATCTATGTATTATATGATATTATTTAGATATAGAGCTCTAGGACTGTAACGCAAGTGTTGTACACTTCCTTGTTATTTGGATAACCGTTCTGCTGTTGGTGTGATGGCGCATAGCACTTCGGACTCTCGTCTCTGGTATTTCTACAACTAGACCCGTAGTGGGGGTTATCTCAGCCATGGTTGAGAATGAATTGGGGGAAAGGAACTTTGGCTTTGACTCCCTGAAGTCATGAACCACGACATGGAGGAGAAAGGGATTGTTGACCGCGGTCGTCTCCCGCCGGAGTCTCGCTGCCTATGGACCACCGCCTCGGCTTCAGGATGCGGTGATTAGCGCTGACCGCTGCCGAGGCGGCGGGAAGCAGGGCTCAAGCGGGATACATTCGCGGCCAACAATCCCTTTCTCCTCCATGTCGTGGTTCATGTAGCCTACTTCAGGGAGTCAAAGCCAAAGTTCCTTTCCCCCAATTCATTCTCAACCATGGCTGAGATAACCCCCACTACGAGTCTCGTTGTAGAAATACCAGAGACGAGAGTCCGACGTGTTATGCCATAACACCAACAGCAGAACGGTTATCCAAATAACAAGGAAGTGTACAACACTTGCGTTACAGACCTGGAGCTCTGCTCTATATCTAAATAATATCATATAATACATAGATATCTATATCAAATAATACATCATGGCCAAAAGCTGTGTGCGCGTCCAGACGATATAATGAATCACAAAGGACTCTGGTTCTTCCACATCAATCTGAAGTAGACGCGGTCGTTTGAGATTCATAATAACCTATCGTCTGGAGGCTCACACAGCTTTTGGCCGTGATAATATATATTATATATTATATGATATAGATATCTATGTATAATATGGGTTTCTAAGAGCCATTGCGATACATCCACCGTAAACAGAGCGCATGGTACCGTGGCTACAAGCTGCTCAGGGCCAGGTGATAATATTATATATTATATGATATAGATATCTATGTATAATATGGGTTTCTACGAGCCATTGCGATACATCCACCGTAAACAGAGCGCATGGTACTGTCAGTGGCTACAAGCTGCTCAGGGCCACACCCCCACCCCCCTCCTTGACCTGCCTTGACACGCCCACCGTATACAGAGCGCATGGTAGTGGCTACAAGCTGCTCAGGGCCACACCCCCACCCCCCCTCCTTGACCTGCCTTGACACGCCCACCGAAACAGCGCGTTTGGGGGAAGCTCAATGTGCGACTGTTTCGGAGTGACTGTAACTCTGCACCACGGCTGAATTTCGGGGACGTCTTTGAATACTGTGTTTGTGGCCCACTAATACCAATATTAAAGCATCATACAATAGAATGGCATGGGATCTTTAAAGACAATTTTACACTATTTTGTAGGTGTGACAAATGTATAATGAAATTATGTGCGCAACAAATGTGTGTGTGTGTGTGTGTGTGTGTGTGTGTGTGTGTGTGTGTGTGTGTGTGTGTGTGTGTGTGTGTGTGTGTGTGTGTGTGTGTGTGTGTGTGTGTGAGAGAGTGAGAGTGTCACGGTCTCTCCCACCGGATCCTGTTGTTTCCCTCCTCAGTCATCGTTGTCACGTCCACCACTCGACTCCCCTCTCCTGCCGGAATACCAGTTCCTCCGAACCGTCGAGGGTGACTATCTGTCCGGCAATCTACCCGACCCACCAACTCCGGATCGCCACGAACATTCTCCTCTGCTCTGTGTAGCAATAAACTGTTTAATTGCTACCAACCTCGTCCTCGTCATTTGTGCCGTGCGTTTGGGTTCACCCCGTCTTGAGCCGTAACAGTACGATCTGGCCAAAAGATGGACTCAGCCGACACAAATGACGCAGCCAATCCCTTGGCCGCTCGCTTAGCGAATTTAACCCAGGAGGTACGCCGCCAAGACGGCCTCGGGGTAGAACATTCCCGGAACCTGAAGGAGGCTTCCGCAAGCCTAGCCCGGTTTGCTCCGGCAATGTCGTCCCTCGAGTCCCGGCTGACACTCTCGATCCATTCCCCTGGTTCGTCCGTGGATCCCCCCGCTACGGCCCCTATCGTACGTCGGGAGCCCTACGTCCCAACCCCGGCACCATATGGGGGCGATCCAGGAGCCTGTCATGGATTTCTTCTCCAGGTAGGAGGAGTTTTCCAGCAGCAGCACCTCACCTACGCCACCGAGACCTCCCGCGTCGCCTACCTCGTCGCCTGCCTTCGGGGGGTGGCGCTTACCTGGGCTTCGGCTGAGATGGACCGCGGGGGTCCCAAGGCCTCGAACTATTTAGCTTTTACTACGGTGCTGCGACGGATGTTCGATCATCCAGTTCGGGGGCGAGAGGCTGCACAGAGACTTTTGGATTTACGCCAGGGCAGTCGCAGCGTGGCAGAGCTTGTGATTGATTTCCGTATCTACGCAGCAGAGAGCGGCTGGCGTGACGACGCTCTGAGAGACGTTTTTCAGCGCTCCCTTGCTGATCATCTACGGGATGAGATCGCGTTGTGGGACGAGCCGTCCGACTTAGAGGCACTCATTACTCTCGCCATGCAATTGGACAACCGCATTCGGGAGCGAAGGAGGGAAAGTGTCGTCCGGACCCCGTCATCTTTTCCTTCCCAGCACACGACAGTGAGACCTCCGCCGCGGATTACCGAGGCCTTTCGTGAACCTCCGAGCCTTCCCGAGCCAGAGCCCATGCAGCTGGGGCGCGTTCACCTAACCTTAGAGGAACGCGACCAGCGGCGACGGACGGGCGCTTGCATGTATTGTGGAAGGACGGGCCATATAACCCTTCACTGTCCCCGGCGCCCGGGAAACGGTCCGTCTCGGTCGTGATGGGAGTTTATCGATCGAGTTGTGTCCCTAATTATTCTAACTCCCGTACTCTGCTCAAGGCCACTCTGTCGTGGCAGAACCGCTCCTTGCCCCTCTCCGCCCTCGTCGATTCCGGAGCAGACGAGAGTTTTTTGGACCAAAAGGTGGCTCGACAGCTGGGAGTAGACGTTATCCCACTCAACGTGTCTATGGAGGTGAGTGCGCTCAACGGATTGCACCTGGACAGGATTGAGCATAAGACCGCTCCCATGTCCTTGCTGCTTTCCGGTAACCATCAGGAAAAGATTTCGTTTCACCTCATTGACTCACCCCAGACTCCTTTGGTCCTGGGCCATCCCTGGCTTCGTCTTCATAACCCCAGTTTGGAGTGGGCCTCTGGTAAGATCACTGCTTGGAGTACCCATTGCCTATTGAACTGTTTACGCTCCACCTCAGCACCTACGGCAGTCGTTCCACCGACGGTCCCGGAGTCCCCGGACCTCACGTTGGTGCCCCTGGACTACCCTGGACTTCCTGGTTCCCCACTCCCTAGCAGCCGCCTGTTTAACCTCTCACTTCCAGAACGAGAGGCCATGGAGGGGTATATCCGGGACTCTCTTGCCGCGGGGATTATTCGTCCCTCATCTTCACCGGTAGGAGCAGGGTTTTTTTTTGTTTCCAAGAAGGACAAGTCCCTTCGCCCCTGCATTGATTATAGGGGACTCAACGACATTACGATTAAGAACAAGTACTCGTTGCCCCTCATAGACTCTGCCTCTGTTCCTCTGCGGGGAGCTACAGTTTTTTACCAAGCTGGACCTCCGTAACGCCTACCACTTGGTCCGCAGGGACCAAGGCTTCACTACCCCATTAGTTCATTTCGAGTACCTGGTGATGCTTTTTGGACTTACAAATGCCCCTGCAGTATTTCAGGCCCTGGTCAATGACGTATTGAGAGACATGCTCCATCAGTTTGTGTTCGTGTACATTGATGATATCCTGATTTTCTCCCGGTCCCTCGCAGAACACAAGCTGCATGTCCGTCAAGTACTGCAGCATCTCTTGGAGAATCGACTATTTGTCAAGGCGGAGAAATGCGAATTCCATGTGCCATCGGTGACCTTCCTGGGATTCATTATCGGCCAGGGGAGGCTGGAGATGGATCCAGGGAAGGTAACTGCTGTAGCTGATTGGCCTACTCCCACCAATCGCAAGCAGCTCCAACGCTTTCTGGGGTTTGCAAACTTCTACAGAAGGTTCATTAGGAACTTCAGCCGCATCGCCGCGCCCCTCACAGCGCTGACCTCCGTCAAGGTGACCTTCAGATGGACCTCGGAGGCCGCGGCGGCCTCAGCCGCCAATCCCGTCACAGCCGCCAATCCCGCTTCATGGAGCCTTCATCTTCCTTGGGTTGAGTACGCACACAACACACACAGAAATGACCCTACCGGAATGTCTCCCTTTCTCTGCTCCCTGGGCTAACAGCCCCCGCTGTTTCCCTCGCAGGAGGCAGAGATTGCTGTTCCTTCAGTTCGGTCCCACATCCTACGCTGCCAACAAACATGGAACAAGGCTCGGGCTGCGCTGCTTCGGGCTTCCACCCGCTCCCAGCGACAGGCCAATCACCACCGGACACCGGCACCTCATTACGTCCCCGGCCAGAAGGTCTGGCTCTCAACTAAGGATCTCCAGTTGAAGGTAGCCTCTCGGAAACTCGCGCCCCGGTTCATTGGACCTTTTGAAATCGAGGCCATCATAAACCCTTGTGCTGTACGTCTCCGGCTCCCTCCCTCTCTTCGGGTTCACCCCACGTTTCATGTGTCATTGATCAAGCCTGTCTCCTCCAGTCCTCTGGCGGTCGCTACGCCTGCGCCACCTTCACCGTGCATCATTGACAATCACCCGGCGTGGACGGTCCGGCAGTTGCTGGACGTACGTCCTAGGGGGCGTGGTGGACTGGGAGGGTTACGGACCAGAACACCGGCAATGGGTGTCACGGAATATGATCATGGATGATACATTGATTTCGGATTTCCATAAAGCGCATCCTACTGCCAGACGTCCGCCAGGTGGCGTTCGTAGAGGGGGGGGTACTGTCACGGTCTCTCCCACCGGATCCTAGCTGCCACTAGTTTTCTCTGTTAGTCTTGTCTGTCTTTGTCATGTTCTGTTTCATGTACGGGGGCGTGGCCTGCTGAACTCCCCAACCCAGCCACGGTGATCACCCGCACCTGACCATCATCACCAATCACGCCCACCTGTATATCTTCCCCAGTCATTCAACCATTCGTCGCCAGATCGTCAGCTATACTTACCTGGTTAAGTTATCGTCCGACCTCTCTAGCCCTTTCTAGATACTCTCGTTATTCTCGTTCGAGTCGCCATTCCTGAACCTCGTCCTGTCGTCATTTGTGCCGTGCGTTTGGGTTCACCCCGTCTTGAGCCGTAACAGAGAGTGAGAGTGAAAGTGAGAGAGAGATTCTTGTTTTATTTGCTGAAAACAGTGTGACACCCTACCCCACATTGTGTGACAACTCACCTGATATTGGGGCAAGGTGTCACATGTGTACAATCACTATTTAAATGCTTTAAAGTCTCTACTGAAAAAAGACATGGAAATTAGACTTTGTTCTTACATTTTGAGTGAAAAGTGTGACAAGGTGCCCTGCTAAAAAAAATCTTCAGGTGTGTGTGTGTGTGTGTGTGTGTGTGTGTGTGTGTGTGTGTGTTGAATAGAACTGTGTGTGTATGTGTGCAGGCTTTATATTGTTGTGAGTGATGGAATACTAGCATTCGCCACCTCTGCTAGGTAATAAGGTTCACTAGAAGATGCCCCTATAAGCAGCAAGGTTAATGAAAGAAAAAAGAAAAGCAGACCGAACAGGAGAGAGACGTCACATATCTTAACACTCTGCCCCTCCCTCCTGCTGCAGTCAGAGTACATCTGCATGATTGGCCTCTCCTAATGGGACGACAGACACAGCTGCACAGAGAGGACAAAGCAGGACGGAGAGGGCAGAACAGGACGGAGAGGACAGGACAGGACGGAGAGGACAGGACGGAGAGGACAGGACAGAGGAAGGGTGAGGAGAGAGAGGAGAGGAGAGAGGGGACAGAGAGGAGGGCGAGGAGGAAGAGGAGGGAGAGGAGGAAGAAGAGGACAGAGATGAGATAGAGGACAGAGAGGAGAGAGAGAGGACAGAGAGGAGAGAGTCGAGAGAGAGGACAGAGAGGAGAGGACTCAGAGGAGAGAGAGGACAGAGAAAAGAGACCACATGACACAGTGGGGTACTGAGAGGGAGGTGAAGAGAGACCACAGGGTTTAGTAGTTGCTGATGTTGAAGGTGGAGGTTTTGTGGTGGAGGTGTAGTGGAGATAGTTATGGAGGTGGTGGTGTTATTGCTGGAGGTGTAGTGATAGTGGTGGAGGTGGTGTTAGTGGTGGAGGTGTAGTGATGGTGGTGGTGTTAGTGTTGGAGCTGGTGTAAGTAGTGCAGGTATAGTGATGGTGGTGGAGCTGGTGAATTGGTGGAGGTGGTGTTAGCGGTGGAGGTGGATGTGGTGGAGATTCAGTAACGGAGGTGTAGTGGTGGTGCTGGAGGTGTTGTGGCGGAGACCTTAGTAGTGGGGGTGTAGTGGTGTTGGTGGAGATTTAGAATTAGAGGTGTAGCGTTGGTGGTGGAGGCTTTGTGGTGGAGGGGTTAGTAGTGGAGGTGTAGTGGTGGGTGTAGAGGTGTTATTGCCAGAGGTGTAGTGGTGGTGGAGGTGTAGTGGTGGTGGTAGAGGTGTAGTAGTGGTGGTGGAGGTGGTGGTGTTAGTGCTAGAGGTGTAGTGGTGGTGGTGTAGTGGTGTTGGTGGAGGTGTAGTGGTTGTGGTGGAGGTGTAGCAGTGGAGGTGTAGTGGTGGAGGTGGTGATGTAGTGGTTGTGGTGGAGGTGGAGTTGTTAGTGCTAGAGGTGTAGTGGTTGTGGTGGAGGTGTAGTTGTTGTGGTGGAGGTGTAATGGTTGTGGTGGAGGTGTAGTGGTGGAGGTGGTGGAGGAGGTGTAGTGGTGGAGGTGTAGTGGTGGAGGTGGTGATGTCGTGGTGGAGTAGAGAGTAAAAAAGGTGACAGTGTCAGTGTCGGGGGGGGGGGGGGGGGGGGGGGGAATCATCGGTCCAAGGACTGATCGCTTTTTCGAAGTATACGGCTACTCGAATTCTGAGCTACCCTGGACGGGATTTAGCGTGAAAATTCATTACGGAGGTTGTAGAACACAATACAATGGAACGATTTCTAATGACAGACTTCAATGCAAAATGTAGCCTTTTATTATACAGAAATTTGCTGTTGGTGTATTAGCCTAGGACAACACCCTTACCAGATTATTTATCTAAATAGCCCTATGTTGTTAGAATTTACTAACTTTATGCAAGGTCTACGTTCGTGCAGTACTCGGCGTTGACTCTGTCCTAAAAATACAATATTATTGCAAATTATATCACATCAAAAAAGCGGTAGCTAACGTTAGTTGAATCAAGCAAACAAATAGCTGTTGTTCTTGCTCCAAAATACTTGTCTTACCTCGAATTTAACACAAGATAGTTCCTTCAAATTAGGGCCATACGGTATGGACTAAAATGTGTATCACGGTATGATTTGAGGCATAGACGGTAACGGTATTATATCACAGTATGTTTATTTTATCTTCTAATTTCGATATAAATACCTCTGAAGGGGTAAAATACTGGAAAGGCAGCAAAACCGCATAATATTTTTTTAAATATTTTCTCAAGTTACTTCCATCTCTGAAAAACACTAATGTTTAATAGCATGGATTTGTTTCTCCACTTGCTTGCGGACCTTGCCGTATAGTTTTGGCATCTCAATTTGGCTGAAGGGTGTGCGGGCATGTAACGCGTACCTGGGATCGAGTGTTTTGACCATCTCTTTAAAGCCCTTTCTATCGACATGGTGAAAGGGAACCATGTCCTTAGACAGTTAAACAGTGACGGCGTTTGTCATCTCGTTCCACCACTGGCATTTTGTTGTAAGGACTTGCTTTCAAAATCCCTGCGGAAGCAATGTCTGATTGCAGAGACAGATTTGCGCTACCATTCGACACTGTAGACCATACATTACTTCTGGAAAGGTTAGAAAACTGGGTGGGGCTTTCAGGCACTGTCTTAAATTGGTTCAGGTCTTACCTACAAAATAGGAACTACTTTGTTTCCATTGGCGACTTTGTATCAGAATCAACCAACGTGACATGTGGAGTCCCACAAGGTTCGATCTTAGGACCCTCTTTATTCAACATCTACATGCTCCCACTAGGGCAAATCATGCAAAATAACAATATTGACCATCATTGCTATGCTGATGACACGCAAATCTATGTATCGCTATCACCAAATGACTATCGGCCCATAGATCTGCTGTGCCAGTGCATTGAGCAAGTGAAGGAATGGATGTGCCGAAATTTCCTTCAACTAAATGAGGACAAAACAGAGATAATTGTATTTGGTTCTAAAACGGAAAGGCTTAAAGTAACCCAACACCTTCACTCTCTGTCCCTGAAAACCTCAATCAAAGCCAGAAATCTAGGGGTTATCATGGATTCAGATTTACATTTTGACAGTCAAATCAGTTACAAAATCGGCATATTATCACCTCAAAAATGTAGCAAGACTTAGAGGGCCCATGTCCACCGAAGACTTACAAAAACTTGTACATGCCTTTATCACTAGTAAGCTTGATTACTGCAATGGTCTCCTTACAGGTCTCCCAAAACAAACTCTGAGGAAGCTTCAGCTTGTTCAGAATGCTGCTGCTAGAGTTCTAACAAAGACCAAAAAATTTGATCATATTACACCAATTCTGAAATCGTTACATTGGCTTCCTGTAAGTCAGAGAATTGATTTTAAAATCATGTTGCTTGCCTATAAATCCCTACATGGTTTAGGCCCAAAATATTTAACTGATATGCTTCCACTACATCAGCCTTTTAGACCACTAAGTAGCTCTGAGACCAATCTGTTAATTATCCCCAGAGTAAACACAAAACATGGGAAAGCAGGATTTAGTTGCTACGCAACAAATAGCTGGAATAAAATCCCAGAGGATTTAAGACTTGCCCCAACTCTGAGCACCTTTAAAACAAGACTGAAGACTTTTATGTTTGCTAAAGCTTTCTGCTAAATAACTTTGCCTTTATTTTCTATTTTAATACTAAAATGCCTTTTTAACTCTCTATTTTTTTTTGCTGTGTTTTTCTTTTACTTATTTTATTACCTATTATTTTATTTTATTGTATGACAATGTTTATATGTGAAGCACTTTGAGTCTGCCTTGTGTATGAAAAGTGCTATATAAATAAAGTTGCCTTGCCTTGCCTTGCCTACCAGCGTCTGTCTCGTACGTTGTGGAATGAGAGCTCGTGAAGGGACTATTGCACAAGCACGCAGGAGCCCTTGCTGCACGCCTGCGTGCTTGCGCAATAGCATACTGCCTGAGAAGGCAGTATCGCTGTCAATCTGTCCCTGGGAAAAGTAATGTGGTACCGAATTGAAAAAGGAACTACCGGTATGTTTTGTTACTATATTTTCAGTAGTTGCGCGTAACTTCACTTTTTACATGAAAAAGTAGTTAGGTTACTGTATTAACGCATTACTTACTTTGTTACGCGTTACACACAACATTGTCTACCGGTCACACCGGTCTCACGGTAACGTCAAAATCCATACCATAGCGCAAATTCCCACTGGTGTACTTTCTATTCCGTAGGCCTACACCCCTACTTCAAATCCAAAGGCAAGCTCAGTTGGCGCTGTGTGCTTCAAGATTCTGAAGCCAGTGCTGAGATTCCGATTGTCCCAGAGAAATGTGAATTATAACAATTATGCAATAAGGTTTCATATTAAGGACAGCCTTCCCCGCACCCCCCCCCCCCACACACACCTAAAAAACTCTCAGATTCTACGCGATTCAAGTGGATGACCCAATTGACCCAATTGACCAAGAAAATTGTCGCCGAAAAGCGACAAGTTTGCAGGTGTGAGTGGTGGAGCTGGAGGTGTTAGTGCTAGAGGTGTAGTGGTTGTGGTGGAGCTGGAGGTGTTAGTGCTAGAGGTGTAGTGGTAGTGGGGGAGTTGGAGGTGTAGTGGTTGTGGTGGTGGTGTAATGGAGGTTGTTTGGTGGAGGTGTAGTGGTGGGGGGATAATTATATGCCTAAGTTTTTACTGATACTTACAGGTGTGTGCATGTGTGAGGTAGTGTGTGTATGGAGTGGTGTGTGTGTGTGTGTGTGTGTGTGTGTGTGTGTGTGTGTGTGTGTGTTTGTGTGTGTGTGTGTGTGTGTGAAGTGGTGTGTGTGTGTCTGTTTGTTTGCGTGTGCGAAGGGCCTGTGTGCGCGTCATTATCTTTTAATTATGGCTTTTAGAACATCTCTAAGAGACTGCGTGGGAGAAACAGAATACTTCAGTGTGTGCCTTCACGTGTGTGTCCATTTCCCGGTAAGGATGTGTACGTGTGTGTGTGTGTGTGCGTGGAACCCTGCGCATGGGCCGTGTGTGTTCATCTTTACACTGCCTTCAAGTGTTTGCCCTGCCTGAACTGTGCGCGTGTTGCAGGGTTTAAATGAAGACGCAGGGAGGAGCTGCTTCAGTTCACCACACACGTGAAGCAGGCTGGATTCAAACAGGCTCCTTGTGTTTAATCAACAGTTACGGACCTGATGAACAAGCCCTTATATCCACGCTAAAGGGCGAGAGTGCTCTGCCTCGGAACGTCCTCCCGTCAAAAGGAAATGGCCAGGGCTGATGACATGGTAATGATGAATGTGTCTCTCCATGCACACACCACATCCGACAGCCTCAGAAGGGTGCCGCTGAACACCTTGACTCGGTTTCGTAGAACAAAGCCTTCTTCAGTGAATGGTGCGAGCAGCACTACCTGGAGAGGCCAGCGAGATGGTCCTCCTGAAGCGTGACCTCACGTCCACGGGCCGATGGACAGCTGTGCGGACACAGGTCACGACGGTGTGGAATGGTAGTGTGTTTCCGTTTGCACAAGCCATAATAAAATGTGCCCCCTCCCCCCCAGCTTCTCAGGCATCTCCAGGAATCGTCTATCAGAATAGGAGGTAGGAGTGAACCTGAAGAGATCCACTGGCCTCACACAGCACTGCTCTCCTTTCTGGTGGGAGCCATCCATGCGAGGGGGGGTTGATCAATTCATGGAATTTCCCACAGAATATGGGTGTTTGGCAGAACGGTATTTATTCTTATTCCACGTTGGGCTCTGTCTCTTGCCCCTGCACAGTTTGCGTCAGCTATTTTGCGTTTATTTGAAAGCCTTTGAAGCCTAAGTCACCTTAGCAATGAGTGATTGGTTAAATGCCTGCAGTGAATAAAGAGAGAAAGAGAAACTTACTCCTTCTCTTGCCCACATCTCCTTTGGAGGTAGCCGCCTCGTTCAACAGCACCATCCCCATGGTGATGGCTGCATCTGGGATACAGTTGTCAAGGGAACAACACATGCTGGACTTGCAGGCTGTCTCGTGGAGACCAGCTGTTACTGCAGGCGCACACATACACACACACACACACACACACATGCACGCACGCACACACACACACTTACAAAAGGTAGAGGTAGCTAGTTCCATGGCCTGATGTAAAGCTCAATCAGGTCTTTATTACCGGAGCCAATGAGTGGGGGAGGAATGGATGTGATTCTATGCTGACTTGACCACGTGATCCGGTGGAGTTCCACTAGAACTGACCCCAGATAAGCAGCTTCACATGCTACTTACCCCTCCTTCCCCTGACGGGTAGCTGGAAGGTTTGTGAACAACTAGTTGACCAGTAAAAGAAAAGAGGCCAAACATTCTCTAAAAGCGCGACAGGTTTGTAACTGTGGCTGGTCTCTTCACCGTTGATATTGCTCTAAGCTTCGTTTATCGTGAATTTTTATTGAATACCTAATTAAAACAAGATATCTAGAAGAAGTAATTAAAAGATAAAATCACAAAGACTTGACCTTAGTGAAGTTGTTCGCTGTTCGCTGTTTGCCGCATTTAACGCTACTTTATGATCATTAAAACAAGGTTCAAATATGAAAGGCCTCTCTGGCAGCGACCAGACACGACAGCGACGGACAGGGGTGTTTGCACATTGATGATTTTGCGTTTGTGTTCACCTGCATCCGTCAGTGTGTTTGTGTAACGCCTCATTTTCACGTGTGTCAGCCTGTGTTGATGTCTGCACTTGCAAATGTACATAAGCAGGTGATGTGTGTGTGTGTGTGTGTGTGTGTGTGTGTGTGTGTGTGTGTGTGTGTGTGTGTGTGTGTGTGTGTGTGTGTGTTTATACACGTATGAGGAACATTTTACAATTCCAATGCTTTTGAAGCGAAGCAGAATGAGCCTGCTGGGATATTGTTATTGTATTAAATGTAAATCAAATCATACCCAGCACTTCAGACAGACATTTGCAAATGGTTTGAATTGAACATGAAATTAGTTCTCAGTGAAAACTATCTGTTGGACAATAAACAATGGTTAAGTGATTTGGGTCAATTGACACATATTACATGCACAATCACACACACACTGACACACACACACAGAAGGATACTCAGCAACAGAATGATGTGGGACTCAGCCACAAACTGGGCCTGACTGCTGCCGTGGATGTAACTCTGAAAGAGAGAGAGAGAGATTTATTAAGAAAATGTTGGTCTACATTCAATCCAAACACAAAGGCTGACCGCAGCATTAGCATAGGAATGTGAATTGACACTTTTCGCAAAAACAGGAAGGAAGTCATCCTTACATGACGGCAGGAAGCATCAGGTAAACAGAGTGGCTCCTCTAAATACTATCTCCGTTCTGCAGAAGACACGTACCAATTCTGTCTGTGTGCTACCCTCAATGGGCTCCTGTGTGTGTTTGTGTGCCTGTCTGTGCACGTGCATGTGTGTGTGTTGTGAGTCAGAGAGAAGGCACATGTGTGGGCAGGCACGGTGGATCGAGTTTCATTGAGTGGGCAGCAGGTCATCCTAACCCTAGAGCATAACCCCACACACACACAAACTCAACACAACCAAGCATGCGTGTTCAAATTCAACATACTCTACCGCGTGCATATTCTGTCTCTATTCTATCTGTTCTCGTGAACTAGCATTGAAATACAAATATTTGCATATTGTTTTAGGGCTGAAGGTAAAGGCCGGAGAGAGCTGAGGATAAAGGCCGGAGAGAGCTGAGGATAAAGGCCGGAGAGCGGAGGATAAAGGCCGGAGAGAGCTGAGGATAAAGGCCGGAGAGCTGAGGATAAAGGCCGGAGAGAGCTGAGGATAAAGGCCGGAGAGCGGAGGATAAAGGTCGGAGAGCGGAGGATAAAGGTCGGAGAGCGGGAGCATAAATGCTGGAGAGCAGGAGGATAAAGGCCGGAGAGAGCTGAGTAAAAGGCCGGAGAGAGCTGAGGATAAAGACCGGAGAGCGGAGAATAAAGCCCGGGAGGGGTAATAAAGGCTGGAGAGCGGAGAATAAAGCCCGGGAGGGGTAATAAAGGCTGGAGAGCGGAGGATAAAGGCCGGAGAGGGTGAATAAAGGCCGGAGAGCGGAGGATAAAGGCCGGAGACGGAGGATAAAGGCAGGAGAGAGTGGAGGATAAAGGCCGGAGAGCGGATGATAAAGGCCGGAGAGCAGAGTATAAAGGCTGGAGAGCGGGAGCATAAAGGCCGGAGAGAGCTGAGCATAAAGGCCGGAGAGAGCTGAGCATAAAGGCCGGAGAGAGCTGAGCATAAAGGCCGGAGAGCAGGAGGATAAAGGCCATAGAGAGCTGAGGATAAAGGCCGGAGAGCAGAGGATAAAGGCCGGAGAGCGGGATGGTAAAGGCCGGAGAGCGGGAGGATAAAGACCGAAGAAGGCTTAGGATAAAGACCGGAGATGGGAGGTTGTTGTGTTGTTATGTTGCTCTTGAGCATGTGTTGTTGTCGTAGTGATGCAGACCCTCAGGCCTCAGACTACATGGACACCCCTGGCGTCTCTCCTGCTGGCTCTCTTTGCTATTCCGAGGCGGGCTCACGGCGGTGTGAGGCGCCTGGCAGGAGGCTGTCTGGGCCTCTGACAGACACACACTGGCGGAGCGTCAATATTTAATTGCGGGGGTGAAACTATGGATATGAATGCTGTCAGGCGGCGTTGCGTTCCTCCGCCTTCAGAGGCAGGCGGCTTGTGCTTGAGGGTTGCGACGCACGTAATGATTTAGCCGTCTGCTGCAGGCTCCAACACGTCAGGACTGATGTGCACCAACGTGTATGAATGCAGACAGAGGCGCGCACGCACAGGCACACGCACACGCACACGCAGACAAACACCTTTAACATACAACAGACCACTAGCATGAAGAATCCCTGGTTCCAGGGCTGACCACTTGAAATGAATCTGATTGACATGAGAGGGACTCCGTTCATAAGTGCACTATGATGCACACATTTGGCATTCACCCACTAAGTGACTGAGAGTGTTCTGCTCCTCATGTGATCGTTGGTTTGGCGCCCCGTCTGGTTTGTTGAATTATGTGATGGCGTTTTCCAGCCAGGAAGGAGAGTTCAGTAGTGCTAAAGTTTGTAGGCACACGTTATTTCAATATCCTAGTATGTTGTGTAGCAATGATGTAGTTTAGGTACTGTGTGCTGTGGAGCAGCCCAGCCCGTGAAGCATGCGGTTTAGATTTCTGTATTTACTCTAGGAATAGATATATATTTGAGTGTAACTATTACTATGTAGCTTGGTAGTATTTGTATATCCTTAATCTATTTCTAATATTTCTAAGTTTCTTAGAGATGTACAATGTGTATTGACTTGACATATTTAGATTTGATTCTGTATTCTTTATTTGTCTGAATAAACTTGGATCTCAGAAGGCTGTTTCCTGACTAGTGTCTGGGCCTGGATGTGTGAATGTGGTGAGATACAACTGAAGGATGACCTGAAGGAGGAAAGTAGAGAGAGAGAGAGAAAGGGACCAACATTCAATGTTTTATGAATAATTATCTTTGCATTTCCCCGCCTGACGCCACTGAGATGCCATCACTGTGTGTGGGAGATTGACAGGCGAGAAGAGATGCATTGATGAGTCAGAAATGAGAGGAACATCTGAAATCACATGGCCTGGTTCCTAGACCAGCGCCTGCTGAGGCAGAACAGACCTTCTACCAGTGCTTCTCGCGGAGACGACAGGGGCCACAGAAGGCCCCCACATGAACTCTTGATCCTACCGCACCTTAACAAGCACTTTACAAAACGCTCATGGAAACACATGGAAAGACCTTTCTGTGTAGCAAACAACTCTTAATAACCAAGGGATAACCCCCTTCTTCGCATGTAAAGAGATGTAATTTGACTGGTTACATATGTTAAACACCACATATGTTTAATACTCAGTTCACAGATCTGGTTCCTCACTGGATGTCCAAAGTATATGTGAATTTGTCAATAATTGCATGTTTGTGCGTGTGAATGGATGGCTTGTTCAAGTTCAAGTGTTCAAGTTCAAGTGTACTTTATTGTCAAAAAATCTATGTAACAGGGTTAGCACAGAAGTTTGAAATTGCGTTTGGCCAGACTCCAATGTGTAGTTAAAAAAAACATTTAAATAAGACATTGACAATAAACTCTCACACACACACACACACACACACACACACACACACACACACACACACACACACACACACACACACACACACACACACACACACACACACACACACACACACACACACACACACACACAGCAGCAGAAGTACAATCAGTGGTCACAAGGTGCAACAGTAAGTAAGTGCAACAGTAAGTGCCAGTGACATGGTGAAGTTCATGTGGTTTTCTTCAGTGTGTTGATGAGTCTGATGGCTTGTGGAAAGAAGCTGTTACTCAGTCTGCTTGTGCGGGACCGCAGGCTGCGGTACCGCTTCCCTGATGGTAGAAGGGAGAACAGACTGTGTGCTGGATGAGTTGTGTCTTTGATGATGTTCATTGCCCGCTTGGAACAGTGTGAAGTGTACAGTTTCTGAATGGCTGGTAGGGGTGACCTGATGATCTTTTCTGCTGTCCTCACCACCCTCTGCAGTGCCTTCTTGTCTGCAGCTAGACAGCTGCCATGCCAGACAGAGACGTTGCTGGTCAGGATGCTCTCAATAGCACCTCTGAAGAAGGTGGTGAGGGCAGAAGTGGGGAGGTCAGCTCTTCTCATCCTTCTCAGGAAGTAGAGTCGTGTCTGCGCCTTCTTGACCAGCGCGGTGGTGTTGGTAGTCCATGAGAGGTCATTCGTGATGTGCACTCCCAGGAACTTTGTGCTTTTCACAGACTCTACTGCACTGCCGTTGATGATGAGTGGGATGTGGTTGTTCCTTCCTGAAGTCTACAGTAATTTCTTTTGTTTTGTTGACGTTGAGAAGCAGATTGTTCCTCTCACACCAGTTGATGAGTAGCTGTACCTCCTCTCTGTATGCTGAGTCATCATTGTCTTTGATGAGGCCCACCACTGTTGTGTCATCTGCAAATTTGATGATGTGATTCGTTTCAAATTTGGCACAGCAGTCGTGGGTCATCAGCGTGAACAGCAGGGGGGATAGCACACATCCTTGCGGCACCCCCGTGTTTATGATGGTGGTCGCTGAGGAGTTGCTTCCGACTCTGACTGTCTGCGGTCTGTTAGTAAGAAAGTCCAGCAGCCAGTTGCACAGTGAAGTGCTGATGCCTATTTTTACTCAGCTTGTCCACCAGATGTTGGGGGATGACGGTGTTGAACGCAGAGCTGAAGTCTATGAACAGCATCCGCGCGTGACTGTTTTTATTCTCCAGATGAGCCAGGCTTTTTTGGGTGTTGTGGTGTTATTTTCTTCAAACCGGCTGAAGAAGGTGTTGAGTGAGTTGAGGAAGTCTGTGTTGTCCTCACACAGTGGGGGGGATGGTTTGTAGTCTATGACTGACTGGATGCCTTGCCACAGGCGTCTTGGGTCCTTTGTGTCAGTGAAGTATGAGTTTATTTTTTGTCCATATGCACGCTTGGCTGCTCTCACGCCCCGGTGCAAGTTGGCCCTGGCAGACTTGAGGGCCTCCTTGTCCCCAGACTTGAAAGCAATGTTGCGTGCCCTCAGGAGCTCACGTACCTCCCTGGTGAACCAGGGTTTTTCGTTTGCTCTCACTGTAATGTCCTTGGTGACGGTTACATCTTCCATGCATTTTGTTATGTATCCAGTAACAGAGTCTGTGTATTCGGTGAGGTTGACGTCCTGGTTGGTGGTGGCCGCCTCCCTGAAAACCGACCAGTCTGTGCATTCAAAACAGTCCTGTGGAGCTGCTGTGGAGCCCTCTGGCCAGGCCCTGATCTGTCTCACAGTTGGCTTGCTTCTCGTCAACAGAGGTCTGTAGGCTGGGATTAGCATAACAGAGAGATGGTCTGATGAACCCAGGTGGGGGTGGGGAACAGCTCTGAAGGCCTGTCTGATAGTTGATGTAGACCTGGTCAAGTGTGTTCTCTCCCCTTGTTGCAAAGTTCACACACTTGTGATAGTGTGGCATTACTGTTTTCAATTTGGCCTGATTAAAATCGCCAGCGATTACGCAGACCGAGTCCGGGTGTGTGTTTTGTAGTGTACTCACAGACTTGTACAGAATGGAGAGTGCCTCCTTTGTGTTGGCGCTGGGGGGAAGGTAAACAGCTGTGATGTTGACAGTATTGAATTCACGCGGCAGGTAGGCTTGTGTGTGTGTGTGTGTGTGTGTACCTTGTATGTGTGTGTGTGTGACGCTTGTGTGTGCGTGTGTGTGTCTGTGTGTGGCTTGTGTGTGTGTGTGTGTGTTTGTTTGTGGCTTGGTTTTGAGTAAGAGCAGCTTACTTGTGTTAATAGAACACTGAACATTGTTGTGTCTGTATGTATGTGTGTGCAGGTATCCGATGTGAACTGTGCTTCTCTATAAACACAGTGTTTAGTGTGTTTTCTAACGGCCCTTTGAAATCAGCGCTCCTCTTTGACTGACACATTGACAATTTAGCTATGGCAGAGAGTCTAAAAATGTGTTCACCCGGAATTAGTTAAACTTCAATATAAAGCATTGAAGAGGAATAGCATGAGATGCGTGTGATTCTAAGGAAGCCCTCCGCCCTGGTGGTCCCCATATCTACTCTGGATGCAGGAAGCAGCAAGTAGGTTGCCTAATATTCCAGTAGTATTTATTATTTCAAAGCCAGCTTTACGGTATTTTCAACTAAGCTGTTAGTGTATGTGTGTGATGTGTGTGTGTGTGTGTTAGTTTTGAATACATTGACATTTAAAGGTCTTGTTTACATTAGTTGAAATCCTATTGCTTCAAGCAGCCAATTTGTCAGACTTTCAAACGAATCAAGGCAGCTCCGAACATGTGCATATATTGGCCTGCCAGGCACATAAGGACTTGAGTACACACACACACACACACACACACACACACACACACACACACACACTCTCCCTTGCTTGATGCCTCTCGGGGGCCATCAGTGGCGGCGGGCCGTGCTAATAGCTAGCAGCCAGATAACCTTTACAAATAGCTCCACAGCGCTGCCGGCCCGGTCGCAGGGCGCGTGTCTGCCTCCTGTAAACACCGGCTCACATGGTTTGTGTCTTTGTTAAATTGTGCAGCAGTTTGTGTGTACATATGTGTATATGCGTGTATATTGCGTGTGTGCATGTTTGCGTTAGGGTGTGCATGTGTGTATGTTTGCAAGTGTGTGTGTGTGTGTGTGTGTTTATGATCATTTGTTTTTTTTGTTTCCGTAAAAGGTCACAAGCCAATGAGACAGAAAGAGAGAGAACTTGAGAAAGTGAAAAAAAAGGGAAGGAGACAGAAAGAGAGAAAGATAAGGGTACCCACTTCACAGGAAAAGGCAGTGTGTGTGTTTGTGTGTGTCACCAGATGAATATTATTAATATTATGAGTGACATATATGCATGTTGTTTGTGGATTTTCTTGCAACCTCTAGAAGACTAAGAAGATAATGACATGTTGAAGGAGGCACTGCAAGGATGGATCCAGGTGGAGCTCTGGCCTCAGCCCTCTCAGAGTGGTTCAGGGATGACACTCACACACTCACACCCCATCTCTAAATGGATTCATCTCGGGCGTTTTATCCAGCCGTTTGTATTCATGTTCCTGGTTTCATCATAACGCTGTAAAACATGCATCCAGTCATGTGAGCACGTCCCTCCAGGTCCTCTCTGACCTCTTCACCTTTACACACTCCTTCACCGCCACCCTACACAGAGCTGGTGGGGGCAGAGTGTGAGAGCAAATGACGGTGGGTGTGAACAAGCGTGATGGCGTACGAGTGTTTGTTGGTGCGTTTGGAGCTGTAAACATGAATTATGGAATAAACACTGGCTTGTATGCAAAAAAAATTGCTGTCATACATATTTACACGTACATTCATATAGGGCGACAAAAGGGGCGAAGACAATCATGTGTTTGTTTGCATGGTGGCACAGGACATTGATCACAATGGGCCTCAAACAACCCTCATCGAGGTGTTTTTTATCACTTGCTTGAACACGATGCAATTATTAAGCTGCATGTGTTACAGATTCATAATGAGATTGAATGTCAATCCAAATTGGACCCATTTCTTCTATCCCTTATTGGTCCGTTTTTTTTAAGGATATTACTGCAATCCATTTTTGAGTGTGCATTTTTTTAAATGGGTGTTCTTTAATGGAAATATACAGTTGAGGAATTAACAATTACTTTTTGGCTCCGTCTCTAGTTTTTGTGTGTGAGCGAGCAGAATATTCGCTACAGTTTGTGTCTGCTTGGAGAGAGAGAAAGAAAAAATACATAATCTGCATGGTCTCTGAATGATTGATGTACACAATGTCGCTGGGACTTGGGCTCTCGGGGTCCTGGTCTGCAAACTGGGCTACAGGGGCTTGGGGGGTCTTGTCTCTCCACTCTGTGTTGGGTGGAGGAAGAATAGAGAATGGGAGAAACACGAAAAGCGAGAGAACTTTCTAAGCAAAGAACATCATCGTGTGTTTTCTCCTAGAAAAAATAATTTTATCTTTTGTATCATTTGTCAATCTTTCTGTCATTTATATAGCCGTGGAAGCAGACACACAATTCAAAAATAAATAGAGCAATGGGCTAACAGCATCCTTGCTTCTGCAACACTTGTATTGTCATGATCACAAACTTAATCTTAGTGGAATCAAATCGAATATAGTGTGTCAGTTTCTGAAGCCAGGCGGACACCTGAGGAGGAGCTGGCGTGGTGTGTATACATGCCTTTGGTACTCATTCCTCTCATTGATTCGCTTGTTGTGTGTTTGCATTCTCACCACAAACACACAAGAACTAACGGATTCAAAAGCTCACGGAAAGCTGGGAGCCAATGCCACATGCTGTTGTGGTGGCAGGTGAATCTTTGGTTGTTCTGTGTATCGCCAAAGTTGAATGTTCTGTTTGTATGTCATTTTAAGAATGCTTTATGTGCGCTTCGACATATTGTTTGTTTGCATGTAGAAAGAAAGTGGGTTTGATATAAAGTGCAGACATAGATTAGTATTTGTGTGTGTATGCGTGTGTGGACGGAGATAGTGTGTGTGTGTCCATAGGGGATGACTGGACTGCACGAAGCAGCCAGTGTTGCTGACCTTTTCCCCATGGCCATGATAAGAGAGGGCGTTAAAGCAGAGGAAGAAAAACACAAGCATTATTCATCACTGTTTATGTGTGTGTGTGTGTGTGTGTGTGTGTGTGTGTGTGTGTGTGTGCTTTTTCCTGAAGCTAGATTATGTATAGACCTGGCCACTCCTGCAGCACTCAAAGAGTAATTTCAGCCTATTCAGCCAATTCAACACTGTTCTACATGAGGAAGCTGGTCCTAAAAGTATCTCTGTGACCCCACCTCCAGTCACAATGCCACCACTGACACATACAACTACAGACATAGACACCACTGACTTACACACACACACCACTGACACACACAATACTGACACACAAACTACTGAAGACACACACCTTACTGAAAAAACACTAAAAACACACAAACACACACTACTGACATACACAATAATGACACACGCTACTGACATACACACACTACTAACATGCACACGCACACACACACACACACACAACCACACACACACACACTGCTGACATACCCAGTACTGACATACACAATACTGACACACACACAGTCAGACACACTACTGACATAGACACTACCGACATACAAACTGCTGACACACACTACTGACATGCACAGTATTGACACACACACACAGTACGGACATGCAGTGGTAATCTCCCTTGCCTCTGGGTAAGGCGTTTTTTTTAGGACAGGTTTAGAGAATTGTGTTCCCATACAGACAAAGGCTGACCACCTGACTGTTTTCTCTATCTCTCTCTCCCTCCCTTGTTATTTCTGGATGGCGTCCCAGCCGCCTAGACAAATATACTCTCCCTACCACAAGCACTCTTATACTCCAGCTGTAACTCTGACACACACACACACACACACACACACACACACACACACACACACACACACACACACACACATACACACACACACATACACATACACATACACATACACACACACACACACACACACACACACACACGCACACGCACACGCGCACACACACACACACACACACACAGCCTTGACAGGGACCACGTGACAGCTGGCCCGCAGTGTATCAGCAGAGGTCTGTAGACCAAGTCTAGCACATCACCTATCAGACTCACACATGCACTAACATGCACACACACACAAATGTACAGCCTCCTGCTCCCTTTGCAGAGCCCTAGGACCAGCCAAGGGGAGCGAAGGGGCAGACGTACCACTTGTCCGTTCTGGGGGTTCTTGTGGGCGTAGGGTGGTCCTCTGATGTGGTTCCACATCTGTCCTGACGTCATGGCGAACACCACACACTGTGAAGGACACAGGGTCTTAGTTTCTCTCTGCTTTTCCATGAGCCAGCAGTGTGTGCGTGAAGCAAAACACATGCCTTGTTATGCAGTGACCTTGTTCCAGTCAGGTTGTGTGTGTGCTGTTGCGTGTGCCTGTGTTTGTGTGTATGTGTGTGAGATTATGCTGGTGTGTGTGCTTGTCTGTGCGTGTTTGATAGAGTGTGTGTGTGTGTTTGCATGTGTGCATGTCTGTCTCTCTGTGTGTGTGAGTGTGTGCGTGCGTGCGTGCGTGCGTGCGTGCGTGCGTGCGTGCGTGCGTGCGTGCGTGCGTGCGTGCGTGCGTGCGTGCGTGCGTGCGTGCGTGCGTGCGTGCGTGCGTGCGTGCGTGCGTGCGTGCGTGCGTGCGTGCGTGCGTGCGTGCGTGCGTGCGTGCGTGCGTGCGTGCGTGCGTGTATGTGTCTGTGTGCGTGTGCGTGCAACCCACCAGGGCGGCCATGGCCCAGCCGGGTCTTGTTGTAGATAAACTCCAGGTTGTTGCGGCGTAGGTACAGCAGACCCCCCACCAGGGACACCAGCAGAGCCAGAGCTATGGTGCCGGAGTAGTTAGGAGGACGGAACACACGGATCTGAAGGAGAGAGGGGGGGGGGGGAGGGGCAAAGAGCGGGGAGAGGGAGGGAGTGAGAGAGAGAATTAGAAAGAGCGGGAGAGAGGGAGGGGGTGAGAGAGAGATAGAGAATAGAAGATTGAGAGAGGAGAGAGAGAGAGAGAGAGAGAGAGAGAGAGAGAGAGAGAGAGAGAGAGAGAGGGGGGGGGGGGGGGGGGGGGGGGGGGGAGGGGGAGAGATATAGTCAGACAGAGAGTTAGCCGGAAACAAACTATTCCTTACACAGGTTTGTAGAAAACACAATTGTAAATCTGTTCAACAGAGAATAGAGGACGGGCCAGGAGGTTGAGTGTAGAGGTTGAGTAAGACAATAGGGAAGTACAGAGAGAGAGAAAAAGGACAGAGAGAGTCTTTTGACAAGAATGAAGGGCATATTTGACACAAAAGACAAGTATATCTGAAAGAGTCTCCCTGAATAAAACAAACCCTAAAGACTTTAATTCAATACTGTTCCGAGGAAGGCTACCAGCTTAGTGTTTTTGTGTAAGTTATTTTCAGGAAGATTAAGTAGCCCATCCAGGATCCTTTGTGTCCGGTCCACAGAGCAGGGGCCACAGACACAACTCCAGCACACTGCTGTGAGGAGGCTTTCAGCCCAAGCTGCATTAACAAAAAAACGTTCAGTTTGGCCCACGGAAAGTACAGAGGAACTTTTCGACACTTTTCTAATGAAACAACAAGGCCATTTGAATTCCTTCTGCATATGAATCAATGTTGAGCATTTTGCTCTCTAGAGGTTTAACAACCTTTGTTTACATTATTATGCTATATACAGAGAGTGTCAACTCTTGCTTTAGTTCAACATACATAATGGGAGTAAAAAGCCAGCTTGGATACCATGACAACCCAGCGACGCTCTGACTCTGCATTGCTGGAGAGCAGTGTGTGCCCGAGGGACCCCCGTCCTGCAGGAGGTGGTCTGCTGACACAGTGTTCAGCCACCTGGCCGAGCGGCAGGAGGGGGTCTGCTGACAAGATGTTCAGCCACCTGGCCGAGTGCTACAGGGCTCCTCAGAGTCACTGATCCGCCCTCAAGACACAAATAAGGGCTACAAAGGGAAAAGATGGTTTGAAGATAACCAACACAAATGGAGATTGGCCATGCACAATCAGCTGGGAGGGTGGGGCGAGAGAGAGAGAGAGAGAGAGAGAGAGAGAGAGAGAGAGAGAGAGAGAGAGAGAGGAGAGAGAGAGAGAGAGAGAGAGAGAGAGAGAGAGACAGAGAGAGAGACATCTACAACAATTTGGGCCAAATTAATGCCATCCATCCCTCCTATGTAGCCTAATGCTGGACATAAAAGGCCCAACAAAGTGATGGATGTGGCGGAGATTAGCGGCCGCTAGCCCTACTCCTGCTCCATCATCCATCCTCATTGCCATTTCTAGAATGCCCAAGCCCAGTGCTACGTGGCGCCACATGAAGACGAATCCCCCCAAGCTGAGCCATTCCAGCCACTTTAGGCACTCTCCTCAGTCTTAAGGTTCCCCCATTACCTCTATTAAATCATCTGCCCCAATCTACTCCTTTCTTTTATCGTTTATCTGTCTTCTATTCCCTGTGCTCTCCTCTGTTTTGATCTGATGTAAGCGACACGCGGCTGAGGTGGCCGGTAGCTGGTACTTAGTCTAAGTGCAGTCTGGATCTCCCTACAGTAGGGCCCCTGCATGTAAAGCAGGCAGCATGAGGAAGGCCTCCGGTTTGCCGACGTATCAATAAAGGATCCTAGGCTGCCGCTGTCAGCTGCGAGGGAGTGAGACCTGCTCTTGTTATCCTTGATGAATTGCCTTGCGTCTCTAATAAGTAGAGGAAAAGAAGCCAGAGTGCAAACTCTGGAGCAGGGCTGTCGAGCCAGCGGCCCATGGAGACGCTGTCTGTCAACAGCGTTCCGACTTATTATCAGCAAGGCACTATGAAGGAATTAAAACCATAGTTAGAATTCATTCATTGTGCGTTTTGTGTATAAAGTAATACCATAAATTCATGGATAATCATCGGTATTTAGAAACTTTAATTATGTTTTGTATGAACAGGCTGTGAGATCTGCTGTGTTAATTGACTGATCAATTAACAAGCTTTTGGTATTGGTTTTTCAGGAACAGCTAATGATCATGGGATATTTGGGTTGCTTTCCCCTGTGTAAATAAATGGTTAAAGAGCAAAAATTGATGAATAAACCTGTGAAGGCAGACATGAATAAAGACTTTCACAGTGTTGTTTGGTGGCACTGAAGGTGAGTCCGGCCTGGTCTTAGTTCAGGTCCTGTTCTCTCTGTAGACCAGCCTGGTCTTACTTCAGGTCCTGTTCTCTCGGTAGACCGGCCTGGTCTTAGTTCAGGTCCTGTTCTCTCTGTAGACCGGCCTGGTCTTAGTTCAGGTCCTGTTCTTTCTATAGACCGGCCTGTTCTTGGTTCAGGTCCTGTTCTCTCTGTAGACCGGCCTCCTCTCTTTAAAAATACAGTAACTGAAAGGACCAATCAGAGCCAGGGGGCGGGAGATTCCTTTCATAACGGACAAGAATGCAGCAGTCCGCAGGATCTCAACACAAAGGCAGCGCTCAAGGAGAGCGTAGCCATCAACGGGCCAATCAAACCGGTTTGATCAAAGATAGAATGACTAAGGACGTTGAAAGTTGAACAAAATCTGCATTTCTATCAGAGGAGAATATCTTTTTGCTTTGTTTCCAACCAGATTCAGCGTGAGCAAAGTCAATTTCTGCCCTGTTTGTTGGCGAATCTGGTGGTCTCACGGGGCCACTAAAGTGGTAGAGCGGTACAGCGGTTCGGGCGAAAAGGTCAGGTGGATATCGGGAAGGGCTGCTATAACAATCTGGAACACCATTTTGATCCCCCAACCTCTGCAACATTAGCAGTTATTATCTGTGAATGCCTGTGCACACCAACACAATATACACAGGATACAGAAACACATCTCTGCTCTGCACTCAAAGGTCATGTGTCTGTACTTTGTGGGTATGAACAACGATGTGTGTTGGCAGTACACGCGGTGGTGCGATGGTTGGTTTGGCACTAGGGCAGCAGGCCCTAGTTCTGTGTGCAGTGGGGTTCCGTGTTCAGTGGGGGTCCGTGTGCAGTGGGGGTCTGTGTGCAGTGGGGTTTTGTGTGCAGTGGGGTTTTGTGTGCAGTGGGGGTCCGTGTGCAGTGGGGGTCTGTGTGCAGTGGGGGTCTGTGTGCAGTGGGGGTCTGTGTGCAGTAGGGGTCTGTGTGCATCAGCTACCTGCACGTCTGTGCGGTCGGCGATCCACTTGGCCAGCTGCTCCGAAGCAAAGCCGATCCTCTGGAGATCGAAGGTGTCTGCGCGCTTGGGCTTCCCTTTGGCCGGGAAGTGCATGAAGGTGGGAGCGCTGTTCATGTTGAGCTTGGGGAGAGAGGGAGAGGGGGAGAGAGAGCTATTAGTTATTAAAAATTATTATTTAAAATGCAGAGATCCTGAAGCCATTGAAGGCATAGAATACCAAACAAAAGCTAAGTGATGTACTTCATGTCATGGTATAGCTCCATGTAGCCAACTGAAGTCCCTCGGTGGCCACATTCATGGCCAGCTGCTAATGCAGTTTGAAGAAACAGATGGAGAGATGGAGAGAAGAGGATGCAGAGCGGGGAATAGAGACACACTGGGACCAGAGATCAGGAGAAGGGAGAAGTAGGAATAGATGGAGGGAACGAGGAAGAAACTGTGTTAGTTTCACAGTAGTTAACATGAGGCCGCCTTCTTATCAGTGTGGATAATCCATTCTGCTCTCTCTCCTTGGTGGTACATGAAGGTGGAAGCAGCATTGGTTTCTACTGGGCACGGGGGGCTCGGTCCTGCGGGCCGGACAGACACTATGTGGATGGGGTGAGCGGGGGGGATGTTGGTCCGTCGTTAAGACAGATCTAAAGCTTTTTCCTGGCCTCCACACACGGTCAGTAATGCTGTACATGGGCCTGCGTAGTGTTTAATGATGTGTGCGTGGTTTGAGTGTGTAATTGTGTGTTAGTATGCCATTTAAGTGGGAATGAGGATTATATAATCACGAGTCACTGGATGTGTGAGCCTCTTCAGTGTTGGGTATTAATCACTAAAGTATCTTTAAGGTGAGGAGAAGAGGGGAGGAGGGGAGAGGCAAGGCTACAAGCAAGGAGAGGAGAGAGGAGGAGACAAGATATGAGCGGAAAGAGGAGAGGGAATGGAGAGGAGATCCGTTTGGGCCGCGCTGGATGTATGCTATAACAGTTATAGCTGAGGAGAAGCCTGTGGTTATGCTAATTCTCTTAATTACAAGAAAGCAGCCACTGGCTCTACCGTGAGGGCAAAGGAGGGGAAGAGACCTCTGTTCTTACTCAGAGATGGGAGAGATAGAGAGATAGGGGGAGAGAGAGACACACAGAGCAACACAATAAAGAGATGGAACCAGAACGGGGCTGAGCCTTAGTTAGACATGGAAGTTATCACACGCATGAAGCACATCCAGTGAATATCAAGCAGTTGATAATGGAAGAATGGGAAAATACCTTATGAAACCAAAGGGGGGGGGTATGGAGGATAAGGAACCCAATAAATCGAGGAAACAGGCTGAGCAGAAGAGAGAGTGACAGCAGCAAGGGGAGGGAGAGGGAGAGGGAGAGAGAGAGAGATAGAGAGAGAGAAGAAGGGAGGGAGAGAGAGAGACGAGGGGAGGGAGAGAGAAAGAGGAAGAGAAAGAGAAAGAGAAAGAGAGAGAGAGACGAGGGGAGGGAGAAAGCAAGATTGAGAGAGATAGAGAGGGTGAGAGAGAGGGGAAGATAGATAGAGAGAGAGAGAGAGAGAGAGAGAGAGAGAGAGAGAGAGAGAGAGAGAGAGAGAGAGAGAGAGAGAGAGAGAGAGAGAAAGAAAGAAGGACTAGGGGAGAGGGAGAGAGAGAGGGAGGAGGGGATGGTTTGGTTGCACGCCCGCTGTCTCCCAACACCAAAGCCTCATTAGGTTGTGATTCCACGCTCTGTCACCGCAAGACAATTCTGTTGTGATTGTCGGCCCCTAGGGGCCTGCGTTGCCATGGTGACCGCTGATTATGTATACCATGGTGTAGGAGTTTCACAAGTATTTGTGTGTCAGACTGTGTGCATATGCCCCTGTTTGTATTTGTATGCACAGGCAGATTATACCTTGTGTATTTGTATGGTGTAAATAAAACAACAAATGAAATAAATGTAAAAATACAAAAGAACAACGAAATTAAGAAAGGGGATGCAGGAATAATCTCAACAACATCTTACCACAGAAAAAAAACTCAAATCTTTTTCCCCCTAAAAACAATACGAGTGGAAATGAGCCCACTGTCTCTGCTGGAATTCAAACGCTATGAGTTATTTTTTTGGCTGAGAGTTCTAGGAAGGGGGGTTGGGGGGGTGTTATCCCTATGGTTACGACCCGCGCCGACTTTATTGTACTTTTCTAGATCCGTTGTTGTGTAGGAACGTTATAATCGCCGTATATGAAATGTGTCACACACCGTGGCGGTATACTACGTGTCCGAAAAGCTTAACCCTCTCTTAGACATGGGATCCAAATACAGTACCATTTCAGTGCCATAATACAGCAGTATGCACGCAGGCACATTTCAGTACTGTTAATACACAGTATGCGTGCAGGCACATTTCAGTACCGTACACGGAGGCTTTGATGAATGCATTTAGCAACATGTTTCAGTCATTGGGATCTAAAGAGGAAAAAATAAAGAGTCTATTGGAACAGAAACTGGTGCTTGCCAGTTCCACCTATCCAGATTATAGAAAAAATAAATGGAAGATTCCCATTCCTTTCCATTGTGTGTTGCCAGTGATCGGCAATCAGCAGATCATGGTTTAGGGGATCGATAATCGGTGATCGGCCCCGAAAATGCTGATCGGAGCATCTCTAATTTTCATAATGATAGAATATGATGTAGAATATAAAGCACGCCCATTCAGAGGAGGTACACTGGGGGATCCTTCAACCAGAGGAACGCCTTCCAGCTGTCAGTGGACAGCAGAGGTAGAGCTCCATACTCTCTAAGACCCTCAATGATCAGACAACAGGCTCAAAGTGGAAAAATACAAAATGTTATCCTTTAACCCTCTATCAGACATTGGCCAGGCATTAACCTCGCAGTCATGAACTTCACAATCCGTTGTCCAAGAGATCCACATTCCTGGTCCAACACGTGACTATGAAGGGGTTGAGGTGGTCCTGTGTACGTGTGTCAGGTGTGTGGGCTTGAGGCTGTATCTCTAACCAGACGGACAGAGGGGATACCTGCTGGAACACGTCTGCTCCTTCGTCGTAGTCCACCACAGTGAAGAAGAGCTTGTTGGAGAACGCAGAGGAGTAACGCCAGGAGTTAGCCAGCACCTGGTACTCCTCATTGGCCTGCCTAGAGAGAGAGAGAGGGAGAGAGAGATTGAGAGAGATTGAGAGAGAGACATAGGGCCCTATCTTGCACCCAGCGCAATTTACTTTCTACACTGACGCATGTATCGTTGCTAGTTTGCACTCGGCGTAAAGCTGAATTTTCCCCGCAGCAAACCCGTGCCACCACACCAAAGAAGGGTCATGTTCCGGCGCAAATTATACATGATGCTATTTTACTGATCAAAAAAGCAATTGCCACTGACCGGCAAATACCTGGTCGAAGTGCACCAGCGGATTGGTGTTGCTTACACACCAGTAGGCTATGCACAGAACAAACATGCAAACGAAAATTTTAGTATTCTGATGATGATGATGTGGAATGTGGAAAAGGATTTTTTCCATAGGGGCTGCATGAATTAACACTTTAGTAGGCTATGCCATGCGTTCAAATAATAGTAATAACAATAATAAACTCGAGCAAAGTAGGCTATATCCCAGCCTTCCAAATCAAAATCTTGTTTTAGGGTAAATTATAATGTTGGTTAAATTATTTGGGAAAGAACAGCTGATACAGCGGTAAGAAGTTGTACTTTTAAAACAATGCATCTGCAAACACCGTACAGCAAACAAATATATTTTTGACATAGACATCATGTACAATCCCATAACTTTTCAGATTGACGAGTATTTGATAGTGAGAAAACAGTTTAACTGTGTTTAAAAGAATGAATGAATGCAAATTGATTCCTCGCACAGGTTTATCCTTCTCTCTTCACTAGAGATCAATGGATTGATAGGTAGAGATAGAGACTCATTGTGCTGATTGAAAGGCATGCTCAGATGTTCCAGGAAACAGCCTACATTGTGCATGTAGGTGGGATTTTCAGTTTTTTTGTAAATAATCTTAGCAGCCAACAAACCCATGTTTTCCTTTGATCCTAAATCAAATGGCATGTCAAGATTCTTGAGAAATGTTTCTCATCTCTGCACATACTTCAAAACATGGCGTCACAAACGCAGACACCTGGGACATCTGGATATTGTGTTATCATTGTGCATTGTCAGTCAGGCATCAAAGAGCAGCGAGACGGAATACAAATCAGCCAGAAATAACAATCCAGATAAATAAATATCCCCTCGCCGTGTTTCACAGCCCGCTGCTGGCAGCAGGGAGCATCTCAC
Source organism: Gadus chalcogrammus (assembly GCF_026213295.1). Lineage (NCBI taxonomy): Eukaryota > Metazoa > Chordata > Actinopteri > Gadiformes > Gadidae > Gadus > Gadus chalcogrammus. Next base: position 1,946,235 of record NC_079414.1, on the reverse strand, counting down.
AGCACACTGACAAGGGTGTGTCCTGCAGACGGGGGTAGGGAGACAGAGACAACCACCACAGACCACCACCACCAACACCACCACAGACGACCAACACAGACCACCGAACACTACCACAGACCACCACAACAGACCACCACCACAGACAACAGACAACCACCACCACCACCAGCACAGACAACCACCACCACCACCAGCACAGACAACCACCACCACTATAGACCACCACCACCACCACCAACACCACAGACCACCACCACCACCAAAGACCACCACAGACACCACCACCACAGACAACCACAGACCACCACAACAGACCACCACCACAGACCACAGACAACCACCACCACCACCAGCACAGACAACCACCACCACCACCACTATAGACCACCACCAACAACACCACAGACCGCCACCACCAACACCTCATACCTCATTTGAGGGTAGTTTGTGACAGCCATCCGTCAGCTTTAGTGAATGAATGCTCTGTGAGAATATCTGTTTCTACCCCTGTACAGTTTACAGTTTAGACCTTTAATATAACAAGGTCAACTCCGCCCTGTATTAGTTCAGAGAATCCATCTTGCCTGTCAATCACAGGTTCATGGAATTCAACACTTCTCAAAGCTGAGAAACGTAGCGGGGGGAGTTTACATTATTCTCTGCTCTCTTGAATCTAACCGCTTTAATATCTCATTATAACAATTATAAAAATATTTATATATAATATTATAAGATCAAGTAATAAATTATACATTATTACCTTACACCACTTAGATATTTAAAGATCCCATTATAAATTATGCCTTACTTTGGAGACAGGCCACATAATGAGGATAGGGGAGAGACAGTGGGATGAGGTATAGAGACCAGTGGAGAGACGTTAACAGAAGATAAGAGTAAGAGTAAGTAATAAGAGTGTATTTCTGAACGATGACGATGACGGGCAACAGCGAAAAATTAACCTTATTGCTCTCCTCTCCTTGTTTTATGGACATGTGTGTTTCTCCTCTTAACTGCCCTTTAACTCACCCAGCCTGCCTGCCCTTCATCTCAACCATGAAAGAAGGAAGCAATCATCACAGCCTGCTGCCTGATAGATAATACTATGTCTGGTACAGTCCCCATCTCTCCCTCCCTCCCCATCTCATACTCTGTCCCTCCGTCTCCCTCAGTCTCTCCCTCTCCCTTCCAGACTCTCAGTTCCTCTCTTGATCCCTCTCTGTCTCCTTTTCTCTCCCAGTCTCAACCTCTCTCATTTCAACATTTTCAATTTGAATGTGATCAATGCTCCTTGGCTCACAGGCTCTCTGTCTGAACCTCCCTTCAGTCGCTCTCTCTCTCTGTTTATCTCTGGCTCACACTGCGTCCTTCACGAAGTGTCTGGGGTCGGCCCCCCTCTAGTATTTGTTCTACTTGTGGGGGTGAGACCCTTCTGTGGTAAACCTTGTTTCCGCAGCGCCGGCCCCTTGGAGGGGTCTCAGTGGGGTGTCTGTCAGGGCCTTGGGTATGTTTTTTACACCGGGGCCAGGGGGCTCTGCAGAGAGATTAACACCCCATCAACGGCTCTCCAACCATTGGAGCAGGTCTGGGTTCAAGCCCTCCACTCTGAAGGGCTATTCTGATACTTTGAAGAGGGAATTTCTCCCACCTTAGAAATATTATCCATCGGCAGTTTGTACACTGTTCATCTGTTACACAAAGTAGCAAATTATTCTTATCCTTGAACAGCATTCTGCTTTGGCATTTTCTATTCATCTACAGTAGACTCAGACCAGTGTTGTTCCTTTACAGGTGTGAGAATGAAGATGCTCTGGACTAGCTCTGTAGCCACTTTATGCCTTTCAAAGATTGTGCATAATATTAAGTATGTTCCCAGTAGCTGCCTCATCCAATATATTTTTCATGGCAGTATTCTAAATCACGTCATTTGAATCTTTATCCGCGCATGGGTTGTATCTTAGTTTTTCTGGACAGATTTGAGTGGAATTGAGATTGACAACAACAAACAAAAAATGATGTTCTGTGTGACTACTTGCATATCGATTGTAAGTGGGGAGTTGTGTGTGTGTATGTGTGTGTGTGTGTGTGTGTGTGTGTGTGTGTGATGTGTGTATTATTCTGTCCTACATGTATTGTTTTATCAGATTTATTGATAGAAATGACTTTCCCAAAGATTAGTAAAGTATTGTCAATCAGTCTGGAGTAATGGAGTTACCAAGACAACCATCCTACATAGACCTTTTAACCATCTCAGTGTCTCTGGCCACGCACAGTTACAGCAAACTAGAACCTTTCCTAATTATTAACAGAACACCTGTGAAACCATGAGAACTGCAGGGGAGACGACTTGTTTACTAAAGCCTTCCATGTCCCTCTTTTGGGAGCAGGATCGTAAAGAGAGTTCTCAAAATGCGAGTGGTGTCCGCCCACTTTCAGAGGTGGTGTACACTAACCCTCAACCAATATAAAGCATGCGCGTGTCATATGCTAACAACTCTGAAGCCCCCAATACGCTTAGCTATACAGGATTCATAGCCCTCAAAATCCTCCTGTTAACCAGGAGGATTCCTAGCCCTTGAAATCCTCCTGTTAACCAGGTGGAACCCTAGCCCTTGAAATCCTCCTGTTAAACAGGATTCCCAGCCTTATCCAGAGCGATGTAAGCTGGTCCGGTGCGCTTGCTGCATTTCCCTCCTTCTTGGAGATGTTCAAACCATTGATGTGGTGCATGGCCATATGTGTGGGTGCATAATAACCAGAGATATCTTGTAAGCACCCCCGTCTGAACAGGCGGAAAGAAATGGTGTCAAATCCAGATACCCAAGATGTGTGAACAGAGCCAAGCGTCTGTTTGATATGGTTTATAGGATTCACATTTATAGTCTTTACAAAAAACAATGTGTTGTTTTAAACTGCAAAAATATCTGAAATGATGCCTGCGTGTGTGTGTTTGTGTGTGTGTTTATTATTATTATATGCGGTTCTCTACTCGTCCTCTGCCAGTGGTTGAGTGTAATGGCTGTAAAAGCAAGTGGTCACCGTTAACATGTTAACTTGAGTTATTCTGCCCCACAGGGTGTTAAAACAGCCCATCAAATGCACCCATAAACTCCTGTGCAACTGAGGGAGTGTGTGTGTTTCACGTACGCACGTGTGTGTCCGGGTGTAATTGTCTTTTTGTGTTTCCGTGTTTTTGTGTATTTTGCTGTGTCCTTGTGTGCATAAATGTATGTCGGCCTTCCAGTGTGCTTGGGTGGGTGCGTATGTGCGTGTGTCTGTGCTTGTATGCATTAAAAGAATGCTTGGTAAGATAAAAGTGATCTTTATTCAACCTCACACAGAGGCACTATTGACACAGTAGGCTTTAAAGTTCCCACCAAGAAGCAGTATAAAACTATATACCAAATTTAAAGAGGACGACATTTTTATGGAGCTACGGATGTGCCAACTGAAATCAGGTTCCGAACACCAGACATAAACTCGTAGTCTTATGCGCATCAGCTATTCCTGGTAAAAAAACACAGGGTGATGAAAGAGAGAGTTAGGGAAGCAGAGAGTTAGAGGTGGTGAGAGAGTCAGGGAAGGAGAGAGGTAGGGACGAGAGAGAGTCAGGGAATGAGAGAGGTAGGGACGAGAGAGAGTCAGGGAAGGAGAGAGGTAGAAATGACGAGAGAGAGAGTCAGGAAAGGAGAGAGGTAGGGATGACGAGAGAGTCAGGGAAGGAGAGAGGTAGGGGCGACGAGAGAGTCAGGGAAGGATGGAGAGGCAGGGACAAGAGAGTCAGGGAAGGAGAGAGGTAGAAGCAATGAGAGAGAGTCAGAACGAGAGAGGTATAGACGACGAGAGAGCCAGGGAATCAAGAGAGGTATAGACAACGAGAGAGAGTCAGGGAACGAGAGAGGTAGAGGTGACGAGAGAGAGTCAGGGAAGGAGGTGAGGTAGGGACGAGAGACAAAGAGAGTCAGGGGACGAGAGAGAGGTAGGGCAGAAGAGAGTCAGTGAACGAGAGAGAGAGAGACAGAGAGAGAGAGAGGTAGGGATGGAGAGAGTGTCAGTGAACGAGAGAGCTAGAGACAGAGAGAGAGAGTCAGGGAACGAGAGAGGTACAGAAGACGAGAGAGCCAGGGAACGAGAGAGGTATAGACAACGAGACAGAGAAAGTAAGGGAAGGAGAGAGGTAGAGACAAAGAGGTAGGGATGGAGAGAGAGAGCCAGAGAACGAGAGAGAGCTAGATACAGAGAGAGAGAAGTAGGGACGGAGAGAGAGATTCAGGGAACGAGAGAGAGGTAGAGGCAGAGAGAGAGAGTCGTAGGGACGAGATAGAGAGAGATATGGACAGAGAGAGAGAGTCAGTGAACGAGAGAGAGTGGTAGGGACGAGAGAGAGTCAGGGAATGTGAGAGAGGTAGAGACAGAGTGAGAGAGATGAAGTGATGGAGCGGGTAGGGGCGAGGTGATTAGTTGCCTAGCTCATTGCATGATCTCTTAAAGGAGCATTTCACCGATGGAGGCATGAATATGTATTGAAATTGGGTCCTATGTGTAATCGAATAATAAAATAAAATTCTAATTTGGTGCCGTCTTGACCGAGAAAAGGCAGAAAGTGACCGCTTTTTGGCGCTTTTGGATTGAAGACAACAACTTCCACCATGCACCACGATGCACAGCTTCGTTGGCCACTCCCGCTGATCTAGATCTCCGCCTATCGGACACCTCACTGTTCCATCTACCAAGCTGATACCGCAAGACTGCTTGAAAATCATTTCACACAACATTTCTAGTGAAGAGTATTAGTTGGTGAACTCAGTGAATTAGTCCTTGTTTGTATTTCTTTCGAAATGGTGCCATCTTCTTTGTCAGATCCTGTACCTTCCGCCATTGTACTTCAGTTTTATCAACAGCCTCTGTTAGCCTAGCTTCAGATGCTGTGGATGTTAGTTTCTGCTGGTGAAGTCCCACCCACTGGCACTGCTCTAATAGGTCTGTAGCGTCAGTGGGTCCCACCCCCTATAGGGGGGTGGGACCCACTGACGTTACAATCCTCCCCTCTTATGGCCGGTAAAGACTACACGGTTCTCAGAAATTCCTCCACGATTTAACATGTCACACTATACGATCACAGAACCAGGAAATCGGGCCTTGTCTCGTCGTAAGACTGGCCACACTACAAGATTCGAGGGTGCGATGCTCTCTTCTTTGTATCATTCAAGTTTGCAAGATATTTTGAAAATCTAGGATTTAGAACCAACATAAATGCTTTTTACATTTTTGTCATAAAGGTTCCAGTAGTTTTTATATCTGCTCAATGCGGCAATTCCTCACAGTAGTTGTGTTGCGCGTGACATGAACTATACAAAGTAGAGGCAGCAACAACGTAGCCTAGCAACAAAGTGTCAACACTGGATCCAGAGTACCTAGCTATAGGCATTATGCTGGCGGTCCTTTGCACAGAGACGGTTTATGATAGGTTATGATAGCTATTAGCACGTCAACAGCTGATGGCTCCAAACTTACCAGGTAGGTCAAGGGTGTCGGCTATTTCTCGCCAGGCTGTATCCCTTTTCACCCTATCGTGAAAGTCCTTCGAGGACACGTCGAAAATGCAGTGACGTTGCTGCCACATTTCCACTCCATTTTCTATAGTTTTCTTTATTAGCATTCTTCTTGTTATTGATCGCATTCATTTTTGCAGTAGATACTCCTACTCAGTGTAGTGCAGTGAAGTCAGTTGGTAAACACTGCGCGTGAGCTCCAGCTGTTCGCGGGCTTCCCTCACCTAACTGGGGGCGTGGTTCCCTCATGTCAACAATGTATACGTCATGCGAATCCCCAAAAAATTCGGCCATGCCAAACTTTTCGTCGTGGGGTTTTCGAACGTCGCTGACGAAAACATCGCAGATCACAAGCATGTCACATTACAAGACCTCGTCTCGTCGCCGACCTGTCAAAATCATGTACGATTCGCAAATTTGTCTGCGACGAAAGAATCGGGGCAAAATCGGGCTGAAATCTTGTAGTCTGAACGGGCCATTACACTTCCTATTTACTTCTACGCAAAAATCGTCATATTGCGTCATCTTAAACAGGAAGTGATGGAATAAGGTAATGATGCACGACCATTCAAAAAATTCGAGTGGGTTTCTAACGATACAACGCTTAATGGAAATGGGTGAAGTTTCCCTTTAACACCAGCTCCCAACTCAGCATTTAACAAGCTCCCATCATTTGGGGTCCTTCTCGCTCTCTCAATCTTCCCAATCGGGAAGATCGGGTCTGTCTCTCACTCCCGATCAGCCTGTCTACCTCTCTCTCTGCCACCCTCTCCATCTCTCCCCCTCTCTCTCCTCCGCTACAAGTGTTGACATTATTAAGTAATGTGCGCGCTGCATCTGATTCAAACAAGCAGTCCATTTTGGGGGGGGGGTCTGGAAAGGCTCTTAAGATAGATAGATAGATAATGAGATGAATATGTAAAGGGGGTAGGAGTGTGTGTGTGTTTTAAATGGTGAGAAGGAGCTCCAGTTATGCCCGTATTAACGCATGGCAGGAGAGATAAAAATAGTTTATGTGCATGTTCTCAAGGGAGCCATTCTGTTGAGCAGTTTGGTGTTAGTGAGTGTGTGCATGCATGGACACGTGTGTGTGTATCTGCATGTGTCACAGTGTTCCTGCTGAATTTTCCTTAATCAAATGCCAGCCTCTATGCACAAGTGGCAACGAAGACAAAAATAAATTAGGAAAAATAAATATAGGTTTTTATACTTTACAAGAGTCAGTAGGATGAGCTTTGAGTGACCATGACTTGTATCATTCTCCTATTGTTTATTGTTTACAAAAAACTTAGAATACATACGTACATATATATATATATTGTAGCGGGCCAGTGGGTGTGGGGTTTCCACGCTACCAAGTCGGATGGATAAAATGACAACACACAGAGAGTAGCAGAATGGTTTATTTACCGAGTGAACCGAACCAGGGTGGGAAAAGGGTCGTCCACCTCCTTTATGCTCCAGTTCAATGTCCGTCCAACACCTTCCACCTGTCTCTCTCTCTCAGGGCGTAGCACGCTGCCAGGCGATCACACAGATCCTGCCGGTCCTTTGCTAGCGTAAGCTTCTCTAGCCTTCCTTCCCCTACACGACTGTTTGCTCGCCCTCTTAAGCCCAAGCACCCCTGCTTAACGATCCCCAGAATAACCTACCACTCCCCGCACTCCTCCATGGCGTCTGCAACAATATATATATATATATTGCAAAATTCTTTTGCATGTGTACACTAAAGTCACAAATGTGTAACAGTAAATTTGAAATCATAAATATTTTTTCTGCCATTGTAAACACAAAATAGGGTCTACAAGTTCACAAGTCCTTTGTTACAGGTGCACAAATCCTATCCTGTGCATCACAAATTCAAAGAGTCATGCACTTGAGACATTTGCTACAATCATTGCAGCGCAGTTGGTGCAAAACACATTTGCACACCCGAGTTTCATAATCTGAGAACATGCACAAAATCTGTGCATTCATAAACCCAAATGTGAACGAATGCATCCGAAGTTGCACATCTGTGAAATATTTCCTCACAAATAAAATCATATAGATCGCTATGTTCTTTGAGCATTTTAATGAGCGAGCACAAGTCCATTAATACAACTGCTAGAATCTGCTGCTACGAGTGTCAGCTGTTTTCTTGCAGATACTTTTGCAACACGTCTAGGTGGTACAAGTGTAGCCAAGTGATTTGTATCTGTAGACACAGAGCTTCAGTGGACGGGACAAAATTGCAGCATAAACCAATGAAAGTCGCTGGCAGGGTGTGCATTTTTCAAACTACACTGGGACCCATCCAAGCATTTACTCTTCCTTTTTGGAGTCTTGACAGAAGAGAAGAGGGCATCCTACACGACGGAGGTGGGTATCTTACATTATGTTAAATGAAATTACTTAGTTCAACTGAATTCCCCGAAATTATAAAAAAATAGTTTGGATCCTATATTCAACATTCGTTCATTCATTCAACTCGTTGATGACCTAAATTTTGAAAAACAAGTTCAGCCTTGGATGAACGTGGTGAAATCTAAACGTGCATGCACTGGATGCATGCATTGGATGCATCCGCGCTTCCAAACTCCTTCCTACTTACTCCTCCTAAGTAATTTCATTAACATAATGTAAGATACCCACCTCCGTCGTGTAGGATGCCCTCTTCTCTTCTGTCAAGACTCCAGAAAAGAAGAGAATATGCTTGGATGGTTCCCAGTGTAGCTTAAAAAATGCACCCCCTGCCGGCAACTTTCATTAGTTTATGCTGCAATTTTGTCACGCGGACGTGTTGCATGGACGTGTTGCAAAAGTATCTGCGAGAAAAACAACATGGTGCATGACTCTTTGAAGTTGGGGTGCACAAATCCTATCCTGTGCATCACAATTTCAAAGAGTCATGCACAAAGTCTTGTAACAAAGGACTTGTATCCCCTATTTTGTGTTTAAAATGATAGAAAAAATATTTACGACTTCAAATTTACTGTTACACATTTGTAACTTTAGTGTACAGATGCAAAATAAATATATACGACTTCAGATTTACTGCTAAACCTTTGTGAATTTAGTGTACGCATGCTAAGGACTTTTGCTACAATAATACCTTCATATTGATGCTGCTCTAAAACAGTTACTACTAGAGTCCTGTCCATGGTGCTAATGCTGCTCTAAAACAGTTTATACTAGAGACCTGTCCATGGTTCTAATGCTGCTAGCTCTAAAACAGATACTACTAGAGACCTGTCCATGGTTCTAATGCTGCTCTAAAACAGTTACTACTAGGGACCTGTCCATGGTTCTGGTATGCTGCTCTAAAACAGTTATGGACATATGATAGAATGGACATCGGATTCCAAAATGGCACCGATTCATTCCTATGTAAACTGCTCAATGGCGCAGGGTCACATGAAGGAGCGATATGCTTCCGCATCACGGGAGCCTAGCCACGCCCTAGTTCATGACGTATCGGATGCAGAAATATTCTTGTTTTTTAGCATTGTAGCATCATAAGCGAGAGGTCTGAGCGATCGCAGTCACATTGTTTACCGACCATGGAAGTATAAGTTAACTTCATAAATATGAAAGATTGCTCCATATAACATATAATACCAACAAGATAGTAAATGTATGTTGGCCTAGAAAAAAATACAGTTCAATGTTATTGCTTAAGAAACAGATTCCATCCAACTATTTACGAAAAATGCTATCAATAATTTATATACAAATAAATGTTTACGTATCGATCAGTAACGAGGTTGGAGTAGCCTACCCACATAAATATTTGTAATAGGCCTACACCAACATTGTTAAGTGTCATACATAGCTAAACAAGCAAATGAAAAATTAAATACTAAAACAACTGAAATGTTTATTAGGCTATTAACAATATTATAAAAATGACACCGTAATGCACCCGTTCTTTGTCTTTGGATCTTTTGAATAAATGGATTAATAAATGGTGAATCGCAATGATCGCAAGCAGAGGAACGTGAGAGTCATTGAGCAGCAGCTGAACCAGTATAAAAATCCCTTTATGACTAAAACACTTTGTGATAAAAAGTCACCACAGTGCCTAAAAACCATCAACGTCATTAATGTTAAGTAAAAGGAAAAACCTCGGACACGAGAAGTTAACGGAGCCGTGCACTAGGCCCTCTCGAATGCCGGGCCGAAACAACATGTTTCCCTACGACTCCTTTCAACTGCCCACCCCTCCTTCTTCAGCAAAAAATAATTACATAAAACGGCTAATAAAACGCTTGAGGTGGCGTTTTGAAAAGAGAAAACTAAACTTTTTTGCGGAGACACATTCCTGTTCCCCACTTGTATTGGAGTGAACGGAGATATCTACTTCTGAGCCCCTTGAATCAAGGGACCCGTCCACAGCCCGCTTAAACAGCTGCAATACCAGGCTTGGCCGCTGAGCACTGGTGGATTGCAGAAGTATGCACTGTTCCTGAGGGTTTGTTTTTCCTAGAGACCTGCCCATGGTTCTAGAATGCTATAAAACAGTTACTACTAGAGCACTGTCCATGGTTCTAATGCTGCTCTAAAACAGTTACTACTAAAGACCTTCCATGGCTCTGGAATGCTCTCAAACTGTTAATTTCAGAGACCTCTCCATGGATCTGGAATGCTCTCAAACAGTTACTACTAGAGACCTGTCCATGGATGTGGAATGCTCTCAAACAGTTGCTATATAGACCTGTCCATGGTTCTAATGCTGCTTTAAAACAGTTACTACTAGAGACCTGTCCAGTGTCCATGGTTCTAATGCTGCTAGCTCTAAAACAGTTACTACTCAGGGGTTGACACTAAGGTTTCAAAAGCACGTGCCCATAAGGCAAGTACAGGTCATGTTCGACTTGCCCGAATGTCATGTTCACATGCCCAAATTAAAATCGGAATCGTGAACGGGCCTCATTTTGCCAGGCCCCTGAGAGTATAGAGTATATCTCCACAACTACAAGGGCTATAATATGAAATCTTGGTGCCAATAGAAAGATTGTTGTGCAAGTGAAATACTCAATGTGGATACTACTTGGTAAGAGTGAATAAAGCTGGAACACAGCGTAAGTGGAAGATTACATTTCCACCTGAAATAATGATCAGTAGGTCATTATCAGTTGGTAGCACTATCGTACTATGTGGCACAAATAGGTTGATATCTTACAATTTTGACACTTGAAACCTCTATTTAAAGAGATACTTCACTGGTGGGAATATGAAGGTTTATTAATTAAATAATTCAATGTATTATAAATGTTTTTTTTTTTTTTTTTTAATCGGTTCATCCTAGCCTGAAAAAAGGCAGAAAGAGTGTTTTCATGGTCTCTCTGGCTCAAAGTAAGAAAACTTCCAACTACCACAGTGCATTGCGCTCGCTGCCCCGCCCACCTGTCGGTTTCCCGTCCCCCTCATTCCCTCAGTACGCGAGCTCCCGCCCCAAGTGTGTTGTAGTCCTCGGCCCTTCTAGCGGGACAAGAGGTTTCTCCCGAAATCACGTCAAACGCGTCATTTGACGTCATTTCGGGAGAAAATTAGATGAGAAAAAATGGGCCAAGGGGAGACTGGTTTAGACTGATATTTATTTATATATTTATTTATATTACAATAGCGATTTTATAATGATATAACGCCGGTTCTAAATGGGTGAAGTATCCCTTTAAAGTTCAGGGCGAATATAATCGAATGACACCAAGCCAAGCACTCTCAAATATGTACATAAAAAATATATAAAAATATATATAAAAAATATATATATGGCCACTAGATTGGGCTGAAGAAGATGTGTTCTGATTTAATTCAATTCAATCAGAACACAATTCAATTTACCTTTTTCCTCAGAAACCTTCTCTTAGTCATTGATTGTAAACACCATGTTTAGTTGCAGTTTAGTACGCTATTGCTGTTTATGTGCAGTTATGAAACCCGAAACCGTGTTCATGCATATGACTTTACATGAGTCTTTTGACTTTCCTTGGTAATTTGCCTCAATCCAAAGTACTTCTAAACTGCACTCCTCCGTCACTACTCTGTTTTCCTTCTCTACCTAAACCGGTCGCGGAGGTGTTGCACTTGAGATGCTAGCTGTGCTGGCTAACCTTCAGCTTACACGTCAAATAGGTCAATGAGACTAGTGCCGAATCACTGCCAGAGACCGCACTGCGAGTGAGTGACAGAAGGCAGGGCTATGTTGGCGCTGTAGCGATGTGTGTCTTTTAACTCGCTGTCCGAGAGAAAAAAAGGTAGCGCGCTGACAAATGTATCTATTTTGTGTGATTTGGCGGAAAAAAGTTTTTAGAAACACTGGAGACCTGTCCATGGTTCTGGAATGGTCTAAAACAGTTGATACTAGAGACCTGTCCATGGTTCGAATGCTGCTCTAAAACAGTTACTGCTAGATACCTGTCCATGGTTCTGGAATGGTCTAAAACAGTTACTACTAGAGGCCTGTCCATGGTTCTGGAATGTTCTAAAACAGTTACTACTAGAGACCTTTCCATGGTTCTGGAATGGTCAAAAAAAGTTACTACTAGAGACCTGTCCATGGTTCTGGAATGGTTTCAAACAGTTAAGGGACGGCCACACCAACCGCGTTACTTGCGTTAGGGGCGTTGAAAATCGTCATTTTTGCATAGGGAACCATTGGTCTAGGCGTGTTAAGGTACGGCCACACCAACCGCGTTGCTCGCGTTAGGGGCGTTGAAAATCGGCATTTTTGCATAGGGAACCATTGGTCTAGGCACGGTACACGCGTTGAAGCGTTGAAGCGTTGCGTTGGGGGCGTTAGGCGCGGCAGTTGCACGTAAACGCAGTAACGCGCCCAACGCACCAACGCCCGTAGTTCAGAAAATTGAACTTTCAACGCTCCAACGCGTGACGCTTAGCCGCGGTAGCCAATCAGTGTGGAGCTTGACCCGACGTCACTGGCAGAGAGTAGTGAGCTTGCACAGAAGCATACGGCCGACATCTTTCTTTATTCTGGGTGGAAATAGTAACATAGTTACGCCATTAAATGCGTTTATGGAAACATTTCTAGTGAGAAATGTGCATTTTACTTTCATAATGTTCGCTCGGTGAATGTGAAGAATGTTTGGTTTGATAGTTATGATGAAGAGGGAACGCTCCGTTCACTTGCATGGACAGAGTCTCTGGTTGCTAAGCAACCTCAACGTCTTGGGGGACTATATCTCTGCTGATCAACACTGCGAATGCTGGAAACACACCATGTGAAGTTATTTAACCCGATTATTGTTATTTATATCCGAGATTATTTAATCTAACCCGATCTAAGCTCTATCATGCACCCAAACACGGCGGCGTTTGGGTTTCCTACCTCGGACTCCAGCGCAGCCACGGCCGACATCTTTCTTTATTCTGGGGGGAAATAGTTACATAGTTACGCCATTAAATGCGTTTATGGAAACATTTTTAGCGAGAAATGTGCATTTTACTTTCATAATGTTCGCTCGGTGAATGTGAAGGATGTTTGGCTTGATAGTTATGACGAAGAGGGAACGCTCCGTTCACTTGCATGGACATGGACTCATCTAGCTGCGTTGGCGCGTTGACGCGTTGGAAGCGTTGAACCACCACACACTGATCAAGCGTCAGGTTAGGCGCGTTACTCGCGTTATCCAACGCGAGTAACGCGGTTCGTGTGGCCGCACCATTACATGCGTTGAAGCGTTGAAGCGTTGCGTTGGGGGCGTTAGACGCGGCAGTTGCACGTAATTACGCACGTAAACGCAGTAACGCGCCCAACGCACCAACGCCCGGAGTTCAGAAAATTGAACTTTCAACGCTCCAATGAGTGACGCTTAGCCGCGATAGCCAATCAGCGTGGAGCTTGACCCGACGTCACTGGCAGAGAGTAGTGAGCTTGCACAGAAGCATTCGGCCGACATCTTTCTTATTCTGGGTGGAAATAGTAACAAAGTTACGCCATTAAATGCGTTTATGGAAACATTTCTAGCGAGAAATGTGCATTTTACTTTCATAATGTTCGCTCGGTGAATGTGAAGGATGTTTGGTTTGATAGTTATGACGAAGAGGGAACGCTCCGTTCACTTGCATGGACAGAGTCTCTGGTTGCTAAGCAACCTCAACGTCTTGGCTGACTATATCTCTGCTGATCAACACTGCGAATGCTGGAAACACACCAGACACACCATGTGAAGTTATTTAACCCGATTATTGTTATTTATATCCGAGATTATTTAATCTAACCCGATCTAAACTCTATTATGCACCCAAACACGGCGGCGTTTGGGTTTCCTTCCTCGGACTCCAGCGCAGCCACGGCCGACATCTTTCTTTATTCTGGGTGGAAATAGTTACATAGTTACGCCATTAAATGCGTTTATGGAAACATTTTTAGCGAGAAATGTGCATTTTACTTTCATAATGTTCGCTCGGTGAATGTGAAGGATGTTTGGTTTGATAGTTATGACGAAGAGGGAACGCTCTGTTCACTGGCATGGACATGGACTCATCTAGCTGCGTTGGCGCGTTGACGCGTTGGAAGCGTTGAACCACCACACACTGATCAAGCGACAGGTTAGGCGCGTTACTCGCGTTATCCAACGCGAGTAACGCGGTTGGTGTGGCCGCACCATTACTGCTAAAGACCAGTCCATGGTTCTAATGCTGCTCTAAAGCAGTTACTACTAGAGACTAGGGATGGGCATTTGAAGAAATTTCCTTGATCGAGCATCGCGCATTGATCGAGCATTGATCGAGTTATCGATCAATTATCGATTAATCATTAACTTTTTCTATAGGCTATATTGAAATTCCCGTTGGTAGAAAATACAAAATGTAGCATGTTTTTATCAATGAAATCTTTGTTCCAACAATAATGTATGGGCCAACATTAATACAATACAGTTAACTTGAAGACCTACAACTGTTTAACAGTTTTAAAATAATAAATACAGGCATTATAGGTTACAGGCCTATGCGGCGCTCGTAAAGTCCGAACAAAGGTTTGGAAACGATTCAACAAGACTAAATCTGTAGCCTATTCCAATTACAATAAGTAGCCAACTTATCGGACAACAATAATCAAACAAAGGCAGTAGGCTAAAAGTGGGCATTAAACTGTATAACTGTTTTGAAAAAAAGGGGGAAAAAAGGCCGACATATAATGCCTATAGGCTGCAGCCGGCGCGCGGAAAAGGCTCGCAAGAAAAAGATGAGCCACCCATTTACAAACAATTGCATGAACTAGTCTATCTAAAAGCAATACCTTATTGAACATATATAAGCTTGAACTTGTTGCTAAAATATCACAGTTTTGGCAAAATGTAACAACTCCAAGAGGCACCAAGGCGAAAGAAAAGCGGAGCGAGAGACAACATATTAAGAAAAAAAGAGCGACTCACATACCGTGGTGACTGTCCCTACTGTCCATTGCATACAGTAACTCCAGCCTACATATTTTTGTTTAGGAATATAAGCATGTTAACATGCTCGGGGGTCAGACGCGAACGCAGCCTTGTAACTGTCAGTCCAGCAGCAGAAAACACCCGCTCTGACGGGACCGAAGTTGCGGGGATGCAGAGGTATTGTCGCGCTAACTTTGACAGCCTGGGGAACCTTCTTCCATTCACTTTCCACCAGTCGGCAGGGTGGTATTTCTCCCACATAGTGATATTCAATTAAATGCTTCAAGACTCACAGTATGCAACACAACGTCCTTTTGATCGATAACAATATAAATTGATCAACGCATTTCTTAACGATCAATTATCGAGCATCGATTAATTATGCCCATCCCTACTAGAGACCTTTCCATGGTTCTGGAATGGTCGAAAATAGGGATGGGACAGAATATTCGATTATTTGATTATTCGTTCCCGAGGGTCAAAGTAGATTTTTAACATTTGGACCGTTAACATTTTTACCCATTCAAATAAACAAGAATTAACGGACGGAACTAATGTTGGACAGGTGTCCAAGAGCATTATCCCTCTTATACCATGGTCACTTGCCATAGAAAATAAATAAAGACCATTCATTTATAGGGGGATTATTTGTTTTGTCTGTGGGGCTTAGACATAGCAATATCTACAAAACTAGTTGGGGAAATGTCCATGGTTCAGAAACAGTGGGACATCTTAGCCCCAAAGCAATTTCTCTCAGTTTTTTCAGTGCAGTGTTTTAACACAGCATTGTTCTTATTGTTGTTGTTGCTACTGTTACAAGTATTTCCATAATATCTGGGAGGGTTCACAAAATGATGAATTTATGCAGATTAATTTGCATATCTTGGAGGGTTTTATCAACTGCGCACCCTGGGAGATTTGGACCCAACGCTTGGCTGGCAAACGGATTGGATGTGAAGGAAAACAAACAGATTTGACAGCTGATGGAGCCAAATGAATGTTTGCCTTCCTACTTACTGGAATGGAATGGGAAAAATAATAACTATAACGTCGATCACCAGAATAATGATACGGCAAGAAGAATGATCCTTATGCACAAAAACATCTCCAACGGTGAGATGCCCTCCATCTGAAGCCAGGGAGGGAACGCTGGGGCAAGGTGTAGACCAGCGAGAGGCAGAGGTAGGGAACGCTGGGACCAGGTGTTGGAATGCCTGGACCAGCGAGAGGTAAAGGCAGGGAATGCTTGGACCAGGAGTCGGAACGCAAGCCTGGACCGGCGAGGGGCAGAGGGAGGCAACGCTGGGACCAGGTGTTGGAATGCCTGGACCAGTTAGGGGCAGAGGAAGGGAACGCTGGGACCAGGTGTCGGAACGCCTGGACCAGCGAGGGCCAGAGGGAGGGAACGCTGGGAACAGGTGTTGGAATGCCTGGATTAGTTAGGGGCAGAGGAAGGGAACGCTGGGACCAGGTGTCGGAAAGCCTGAACCAGTGAGGGGCAGAGGGAGGGAACGATTGAACAAGGTGTCGGAATGCCTGGACCAGCGAGGGACAGAGAGAGGGAATGATGGGACCAGGTGTCGGAAAGCCTGGACCAGCAAGGGGCAGAGGGAGGGAATGCTGGGACCAGGTGCTGGAACGCCTGGAACAGTGAGGGGCGGAAGGAGGGAATGCTTGGACCAGGTTTCGGAATGCCTGGACCAGCAAGGGGCAGAGGGAGGGAACGCTTGGACCAGATATTGGAACGCCTGGACCAGTAAGGGGCAGAGGGAGGGAACGATTGAACAAGGTGTCGGCACACCTGGACCAGCGAGAGCAGACAGAGGGAACACTGGGACCAGGTGCTGGAACGCCTGGACCAGCGAGGGCCAGAGGGAGGGAACGCTGGGACCAGATGTCGGAACGCCTGGACCAGTGAGGGGCAGAGGGAGGGAACGCTGGGACCAGTTGTCAGAACGCCTGGACCAGCGAGGGGCAGAGGGAGGGAACGC
The DNA here is from genome assembly GCF_026213295.1 of Gadus chalcogrammus. NCBI lineage: Eukaryota > Metazoa > Chordata > Actinopteri > Gadiformes > Gadidae > Gadus > Gadus chalcogrammus. Next base: position 1,929,306 of record NC_079414.1, on the reverse strand, counting down.
TGGGACCAGGTGTCGGAACGCCTGGACCAGCGAGGGGCAGAGGGAGGGGGAACCCTGGGACCAGGTGTCAGAGCGCCTGGACCAGCGAGGGGCAGAGGGAGGGAACCCTGGAACAAGGTGTCGAAACGCCGTGACCAGCGAGACGCAGCCAGAGGCAGAGGATACCAGGCATTACAACACCAGCCTCATGTTTCCAGTAACAGCAGAGAAGTGGCTTTAGAGTGCGGCTCCGTCTAATTAACCAATACTCATAACCGACCAGGGCGGCAAAATGTTACCCTGACCCGGTGCCCGCTGCTAGGTGTCTCTGCAGCTCACTTCAGCTCCCAAGTCCTCCAGAAGATTGATATCATTTGATGGTTGGTGTGTCTTGCCCTCGTAAATACACGTGATAATAATGTATCATCATGTCTCATATCATGATCCCTATGTCCTGTGATCAATGTTCAGGCTCCTCTCAGCCTCCATTCATAATACAATAGGAATAACTTTACAACAGGATCACTAATAGGATCCCTCAGTCTGAAGCTGCATACGTACACCAGCATGAGTACAGAGATACACCAGCATGACTCCTACCGGCATTGGGGTCATTTCTATATTTATTTATTTTCAAAAAATGCACAACACAGCTGGCAGCGTTCACTTCACACACCTGTCTGTATCTATGACACTTGGCAGATGGGGAACTAGATAGCTGTTCTTTGTTTCCTCAGTAGATGTCCCACTGACATCCCCTCCAACGACCGCGGTAACGGTGGAGCATTGAGGCCTCCTCCTCTACTTGTGGTGCTTCATGTCATGAAAAACGGCAGTATGGAGATATTGCTATCCCTGCGTTGGCTGGTTATGAGTGAGCCAGCTGTTGAATGGCTGTTGTTGGTTGCTTACTCAGCCACAGAGCGCTCCACACTTCTAATAGAGTAAACGCTCCTTAATCCAATTGGAAGTCATTGCCGAGTGTCATTTTATTTTCATAAAATAATAATAAATAAAAGTGCACTTCAAGAATGACGTCTAACAGCACCAGACAGGGCATGTTTTGTAATTAAGTATGGACCATTAAGTATTAGAACCTGAGCATATATCCTGCCCTGAAATAGCAGTAAATAGCAGTAATAAAAAAGAGCATGAGAACAGCATAAATAATGAAACACATTCAACATTTCAGTCCCACAGAGACTTTGCAAGGAACTTATGATTAGAGCCTATTAATGTTTTGGTTAGGACCAAACAACAAAGTCTTAAAGGTCCCATGACATGAAAATCTCACTTTATGAGGTTTCCTAACATAAATATGAGTTCCCCTAGCCTGCCTATGGTCCCCCAGTGGCTAAAACTTGCGTTTGGTGTAAAACGAGCAATAGCTGTTCTGCTCGCCTTTGAAAAAACGGAGGCTCAAGTGCGCTGATTTGGAATGTCTGTATTTAGGACGTCACCAAGAATCTCAGCTCCTCCCCTTACTCTGCCTGGCCCGCCCAGAGACGTTGGCCCGCCAATAAGACTCGACCAGGCACCACCGCCCGGCAGCGGGCAGCCGGCAGCAGGCAGCTCGCGGTTCAGTCGACTTCAGGTTGATGTGAAAGTGGAAGAACCAGAGACGTCGCAGAACCCGACAAAGTCGTTTGTGATTCATAATATCGTCTGGAGGCGCACACAGCTTTTGGCCGTGATAATATGTATTAAATGATATAGATTTCTATGTATTATATGATATTATTTAGATATAAAGCTCCAGGACTGTAACGCAAGTGTTGTACACTTCCTTGTTATTTGGATAACCGTTCTGCTTTTGGTGTTATGGCGCATAACACGTCGGACTCTCGTCTCTGGTATTTCTACAACGAGACTCGTATTGGGGGTTATCTCAGCCAAGGTTGAGAATGAATTGGGGGGAAGGAACTTTGGCTTTGACTCCCTCAAGAACATGAACCGTGACATGGAGGAGAAAGGGATTGTTGGCGGCGAATGTCTCCCGCTTGAGCCCCGCTGAGGGACCACCGCCGGAGGCGGAGGTGCCTAAGCGCTGCCCGGCAACGATCCCTTTCTCCTCCTTGTCGCGGTTCAGTCTAATTCACATTGATGAGGACGTTGAAGAAACCAGGAACGTCGGAGAACCCAACGCGGTCGTTTGAGATTCATGATATCGGCTCATACAGCTTTTGGCCGTGATAATATATATTATATGATATAGATATCTTTGTAGGCCATATGATAATATTTAGATATAGAGCTCCAGGACTCCCGTGTGTTCTAGAATATTTACAGAACACGGCTAAAGGCTGTGTGCGCTTCGCCATTGCGATACATCCATTGTAAACAGAGCGCATGGTACCGTGGCTGCAAGCTGCTCAGGGCCACACCCCCACCCTCCTCCTTGACCCGCCTCGCTCCTCCTCATTTGCATTATAGCTACAGACACCAAAACAGCGCCTTTGGGGGAAGCTCAATGTTCGACTGGCTCGGAGTGGCTGTAACTCTGCACCACGGCTGAATTTCGGGAACGTCTTTGAATACTGTGTTAGTTGCCCACTAATACCTATATTAAAGAATGCATAAAATAGCATGTCATGGGACCTTTAATAGACAAAATATACAGCCAAACAAGGGCTGGAGTCTGTGTGGCTCGGATTGTAACCAAGCCCCCAGGAACACTGCATATTTCCGCAATCCACCATTGCTCAGCGGCCAAGCCTGGTATTGCAGCTGTTTAAGCGGGCTGTGGACGGGTCCCTCAAATCATGGGACCCAGAAGTAGATATCTCCGTTCACTCCAATACAAGTGGGGAACAGGAATGTGTCTCCGCAAAAATTTACCTTCATGCCATGTCCTAAAAAATGTAAGTTTTTTCTTTTCAAAACGCCACCTCAAGCGTTTTATTAGCCGTTATCTCGCTGGGGAAGAGGGGTGTGCAGCTGAAAGGAGTGGTAGTGAACCAAATGGCATCCGAGAGGGCCTAGTTCAGTGCTCCGTTAACGTGTCCGATTTTTGGACTGGTTCATCTGCTGCTCAATAACTCTCACGGTCCTCTGCTTGCGATCATTGTGATTCATCATGTATTGATCCATTTATTCAAAAGATCCAAAGACAAAGAACAGGTGCATTACGGTATCATTTTATATTGTTGTTGGACCGGAGTGGGGGGATGGGCACGCATGTTTTCTATATTTCTGCATCCGGTACGTCACGGACTAGGCCACGTGTCTTGGCCCCATAACGCGGAAGCAAATCGCTCCTGTATGTTACCCTGCGCCACTGAGCAGTTTGTATAGGAATGAATGGGCGGCCACTTTCCAGTCCGTGGTCCATCTTTTATTGTGTCCATGATTGTAACGCGTTACCGGACTCAGTAGCTGTAATAATATTACCGAAATATAGTTAGTAACGCATTGTATTACTCCGTTACTGCCTAAATGTAACATATTACGGTAACGCGTTACTTTTGTAACGCGTTACGCCCAACACTGTTAATTTGTGAGTGAATGAGTGAGTGAGTGGTTGAATAAGTGAGTTAATTTGTGTGTGTGTGTTGATTTGTACGTGTGTCTGTTCATCTGTGAGTGTGTGTGTTCATTTTTACGTTTGTGTGTAATAAGTGTATGTGTATGTGTGTGTGTGTCTGGATTTTTGTGTGTGTGTGTTGATTTGGGTGCGTTGTGTTTGGTGTGTACCTGCAGACGGAGCACTGCCTTTGCGGCTGCAGGGCAGTGAACATCACGATGACCGAGTAGTTTCTGGGCGGTGCCTTGACGAAGCGCCGGAACTTGTCTCCGTTCATGCGGACCACAGAGCGCCTGGAGGACCACTCCATCAGCTGCTCCACCTTCTCCGACAGCAGGTTCTGAGGGAACATACCAGAGGATGAGATCAGTTATCAGACGGTATTTACATCGCTGTGGTCGGTTTGGTATCTGAGAGAAACACATGAAAAGAAGACAAGAAAACATTGTGATAAGTCATCTGTCAGCATCAGTCAGTAGTAGCTTTGAGAAATAAAAAGTGAACTGATGCTGCTAGTGTGTTCATGCTTTACATGAACACACTAGTCAAGGTCAAGGGATGCAGGAGCACACAGCTCTGCAGGGGAGTGTCGTTGATGATTACATCCACTCAGGCTTCAGGTCAAAACATGTATAAGGTAAAGAACACCCACACACACAGCCTGGTGATCTCATAATATAGGTCACGTAGGAAAGTGTGTGTGCGTGCTTCTAGGTGTGTATGTGTGTGTGTGAGTGTGTGCATTTATGAGGAAACATTCTTTACTCGCATGATTGTGGTGTGGGACACATGCATGCATTTGCATGTCCATCAAAAAGTAATAATGTATTCTCCATTTCACTCCTCTATAGTTAATACATTATCTTCTCTTCGCTCTTCCTCTTCCTTCGGCCCTTCTTCAAACACACACACACAAATACACACATTGCTCTACCGGATCCCAGTAGGGGGTTGTATTATTCTTTCCATAAAGATATTGATATCAACACAGGGGAATGCTCCAAGTGCGATCTCTGACGCAGAATCTGTCTCTGCGTCTCCCAGACATTCCCTCCCCCGTTTTCCCTTGGAAAGCCGTATAACAGACAAAATAATCCACCCACCGACGGATGGGCTTCTTCATCCATCAGGACACATTCACTTTACGGATCTTTAAAGCAATTCGGAAACATTGATTGCCCCTGTTGCTCCGCCCCACCGCGGCTTGCAACTTAAAAGATAAAATGTTTACAACTGCCTGGAACCGCCTGCTGTTAACAAACACAGACCGCTTGAGACAAGACTAAACCCAGACTAAAACCAGACTAAGACCAGACTGAGACCAGACTAATATGGGTATAAATGTGTCTCATCTGTTTTTGAATATAAAAAGCAATTGAATTTTGAACACAGAACACGGAAATGCATTTAAATAACGGATCTGAATTTTTTGCCTCGGAATTTAACTCTTTCAATTTCAACAAATAATTGTCACCGTTATTTTTCAATGTTCACAAATTCTAAATCTAATATTCAACTTTAGAAAATTCAATATGCAAAATTCAGATACAAAAATCTATGTATAAAACTAAAGATACAAATATTTTCCACGTCCCAAAATTCAACATGCCAAATTCAGCTGCAAAATTCAATATGTGAAATTCAATGTTAACATCCGGGGACCCAAGGAAGAGATTTCAATCCTAGATGATAGATTGCGGTCAAGCAAGGAGAGCGAGAGGGAATAAGAGCATCCCTCATTCGATACCCGTCCGACTCTGATGCGGGAAGGCATGTGCAAAGCAGGTTTTAGCCATGTCCAGCGACAACGGCTATTACACCGAATTCCGCTGTTGCACAATTAATTCAACATGCACGATTTTGAAGCATAGACAGGCATGAAGTTGTTCATGTGCGGAAACATGCACGCAACAAACGTGAAATCTGTACCATCATCGATCACTCGTAAGGGGTGCATTTGTTTTGTGACACCGGGCAATAGCATGTTGAGTAGCTGAGGCAAATGCCTGATATGAGTGGCATGATACATGATACAAGAGCGGCTCTGCACTCTCGTTGCACAGTTTACAGCAGGCTTCAGATCGCCCCAGCATCACACCAAACCTAGGAAAAGGGACCTTGGGCTGAGCGATTTGGCCTACAAAACCCTGATTATCGATTTGAATCGATTCTTTTTCTATGAACGATTAATATATAAATATTTTTTAAGTTTGGATTTAATAATAAAAACAATAAAAATTATTCACAAAAGAAAAATAAATAACAAACATCTCCCACTCTGCTGCGTGCCTCAGTTTAAGATGTTGGGATTAATATGTTTGGCTGCTGCTTTGGTTACAACAGACTTTGGCAACCAATATATTTGACCTAAACCATAAATTTGAATTAAGATTAAAAATCGATTAATCACCCAGCTCGACCTCGGATCGCAATTTGTGCCCTAATAAATGGGGCACTTAACCCACTACAATTACCCTTAAGCTGCATGCAAATCCACCCAAGTCTCTGTAATCACACAAACTTCACATAAAGGTTCATTGTTTATTTGATAACTGATGTAAAAAACAACTGTGCATTATAATAAAAAACATAAATAAAACATAATACCGCCCCCTCGTACCTTGTTATTAAATGTGCTTAATAAATACATTTGATTTGATTTGATTAGCATTTTACAGACCCATACAATGGAAAGGGCGTTAAGTACAGTCCACCAACGTTGCTTCTTTCCCCATAAGATACAGTCAGTGTTTAATTACGTTGATTTACCTTTGAGCATTTCCTATTATAGGCTACTGTGTAAAATGCTGTTTAGAATTAACGTTTGTATCAAGAAAGAAAGACCCATCATCACAGCTGTTGCCGTTTGACATGGCTGAAACCAACGTTGCACAAGCCATCCCGGATCAGAGTCGGGTATCCAACAAGATTCAAGATTCAAGATTCAAAAAGATTCAAGATTCAAAAAGCTTTATTGTCTGTTGCCATACTAGAAAATTGTCTTTTGACTGAAGGCTTGGAGGTGTGTGTGTGTGTGTGTGTGTGTGTGTGTGTGTGTGTGTGTGTGTGTGTGTGTGTGTGTGTGTGTGTGTGTGTGTTATTTGTGTGAGTTCTTTGAGGAATGAGTGTTCTGTGTGTGTATAGCTATGGGGATGAATGATTTTTTGTAGATAGCTTTCCTGGCCAAAGGCATTCTGAATCTTCTGCCAGAAGGAAGTAGATCAAAACAAGGATGGAGTGGGTGGGAGGGATCTAAGAGGATGGAGTTGGTCTTCCTTCCCACTGCCTGGATATACAGATCCTCCAGCGCTTTCTGGTGTATTCCTATTAGCTTGCTTGCTTGCTTAGTTAATCTATTAAGTCTGCTTTTGCTTGCGTTTGTGAGGAAGCCGTACCAGGATGTAATGTTGCAAGTGATGATGGATTCCACCAGAGATTGGTAGGCAGTTGACAAAATGTCTTTACTGACATTGAAGGTGTCTAGTTTCCTCAGGAGATACATACGTTGTTGTCCCTTCTTGTAAACCCCATCTGCATGCTGGCTAAAGGACAGACGTTGGTCGATCTCTGTGCCAAGGTATTTGAACTTCACCACCTGTTCAACTACTTGTCCTTCCAGGGTCAAAGGTGAGGAAAGTGGATGTGGGGTGTTAGATGCCCTCCTCCTATGGCAACACAGTTCTTTGGTTTTGCTGATGTTCAACTGCAGTGAGCTTTCTTTGAACCACAGGGCCATTTCAGTGATATATTGGGTGTACTTGGACAGGGTGCTTTGATCTGTCAGTTTGGCCACCAAGGCCAGATCATCTGCATATTTAAATAGCTTGAATCCACTGATGTTGCATGTGATCTCATTGGTGTATATTAAGAACAAGATGGGAGACAAGACACAACCCTGTGGGACTCAAGTGTTAAGGATGATGTTGGACGATGTTACACCCTGGACCTTTACATGCTGGGGTCTGTCCTTTAAAAACTCCTTGATCCAAAGTGTCAGTGCTGGGTTGACCTGAAGCTGCTGAAGGCGATGCAGGAGTGTGTTGATGTTAACTGTATTAAATGCTGACGAGAAGTCCATGAATAAGATCCTGACCAAGGAGTTCTGGGAGTCCAGGTGCTTTGTGATGGTATCCAGTAGATGTAATGTAGCGTCCTCCACACCTCGTTTTGGCTTGTAGGCAAACTGCAGTGGATCCAGATTCTCACCGATGGTGGTGGTGAGCTCTCCTGCAACAACTCTCTCCATGCATTTGCACAGGATAGAGGTGAGTGCCACTGGTCTGAAGTCGTTCAGAACTTTAGCCCGGGGCTTTTTGGGAACAGGGATGATGGTGGTCTCCTTCCACGCCCTGGGAACAAAACTGGCATCTAGGAAGAGCTGAAACATTTCCGTCATTACACCGCCCAGCTGACTTGCACACTCCTTCAGTATTCTGCCCTTCAGCCCATCTGGTCCAGGAGCTTTGGAGGAATGGAGATGGGAAAAGATGGATATAACCCGCTTCTCTTCTATGCAGATAGATTCTGGGGGGTATAGGAGAGTGACCATTTCCTCCATAGAGTCAGTGTTGTTGAATCTGGCATAGAAGGTGTTGAGTTCTTCAGCAAAGGCAGCATTGTCTGGGCATTGTACTGCAGCAGTGTTCTTATTCCTGCCCATCATGGTGTTAACGCTCCTCCATGCATGCCTTATATCTCCACTGATGAACTTCTCCTCCATTTTGTTTTTGTAGTTGAGCTTGGCCAGCTTGGTCTTCTGCTTTAGCTCCTTTTTCAGCTCTTTAACTCTCTGCTGGTCACCCTGGATGAATGCAAACTTTTTTAAATTGAGACAGTTCTTAAGGTCTTTGGTTATCCATGGCTTATTGTTTGCAAAGATCTTAAATTGTTTGGTGGGAATAACACCATCAGCACAGAATGTGACGTAAGAGCATATGGTATCGTACAACAGGTTAAGGTCACCATTGCATTCCCTGAAGTGACGCTCCAATTGCCGCTCACTCTCCTTGCTTGATCCTAGCATCTAGAATTGATTGTTCTTACATGGGTCGCCGGATGTTAACACTGAATTTCATACAATGAATTTTTTAGCTGAATTTGGCATGTGGAATTTTGGGATGTGGAAAATATTTAAGTTGAAATTTATGCATTGAATTTTGCATCTGAATTTTGCATGTTGAATTTTTTTACATTGAATATATATATTAGGTTAAATAGGTTTTGATAATATTAGGTTTTGCATTGAAAAATAAGGTGAAAATTATTTGTTGAATATTTAAAGAGTTCATTTTAGAGGCAAACAATTCAGACACGTTATTTCAAAGCATAAATATTCAATGCTTAAAATTCAATGGCTTTTTATTTTCCAAATCCGATGAGACAGATATACTTCCATAGACTAACACCAGACTAAACAAGACTAAAACCTACTAACACCAGAATGACACCAGACTAACGACATACTGAGTCCAGACTGAGACCAGACTAAGACCAGACTGAGACCAGACTAGCACCAGAGTGAGACCAGACTAAGAACAGACTAAGACCAGACAAAGACCATACAAAGACCAGAGTGAGACCAGACTAAGATCAGACAGATACCAGACGGATACCAGACTGAGACAAGACTAACACCAGACTAATACAATCTTTAAAAATTGTTGAATATTTAAAGAGTTCATTTTAGAGGCAAACAATTCAGACACGTTATTTCAAAGCATAAATATTCAATGCTTAAAATTCAATGGCTTTTTATTTTCCAAATCCGATGAGACAGATATACTTCCATAGACTAACACCAGACTAAACAAGACTAAAACCTACTAACACCAGAATGACACCAGACTAACGACATACTGAGTCCAGACTGAGACCAGACTAAGACCAGACTGAGACCAGACTAGCACCAGAGTGAGACCAGACTAAGAACAGACTAAGACCAGACAAAGACCATACAAAGACCAGAGTGAGACCAGACTAAGATCAGACAGATACCAGACGGATACCAGACTGAGACAAGACTAACACCAGACTAATACAATCTACAAAGAGGCCTATCCTGGTGAGATCCTCAGTCTCCAGGATAAGTTTAACATCCTACGACTTGCCCTTGGAATCAAAGAACTCAAGTACAAAGACGAACGTGTCCATATCTTCCTGGATTTCAGTAACAGTCTACTCAACAAATGTCGGGAGTTTGATGATGTCAAAAAGAAACTCTGTGAACTTGACATGGAATATTCCCTGCATTATCCTGCCAGACTCAAGATCATCGCCTATGGCAAATCGGTGCTGTGCAAAACCCCTGGAGAGGCTGAAACGTTTCTCCAGGAATTACAATGCATACCTGAATGGACTGCTTCTGTCTTGCTTATGGTAGTCTACTATTTAAAAAAACATAACCAAAAAATATTTTTGATGATGTTCATTAGCCTGTAGTAGCGCAATTGAAATTTATTTTGCTGATTTTGAAGGGTCAGATAATTTGGGTATGTTATATGATTTGATTTTTAACTTTCTATTTGACCCGTTTCTTTGCATATGTTTTCCTTTACTTATCTATTATTTTATTTTATTGTATGACAATGTTTATATGTGAAGCACTTTGAGTCTGCCTTGTGTTTGAAAAGTGCTATATAAATAAAGTTGCCTTGCCTTGCCTTAATTTGTCTAGGCCTGTCACCCATGAATGAAATGTACTGAGCATAGACTATTTCTTTAATTTGTTTATGCAGCTTCATATTGAAGCCTAACCTACTGTTACCAATGAGTGTAATGTATTTAGCCTAGGCTACTTAGCTTTTCTCATTTTGCTATAGCCTATATACTGTCTCATAATGAGGTCTGTACACACGAAAATATGAACGATATTTCATTTAATATTCTGCGACCTGATGCCTGCATTCTATTTTTATTATTACAATTCTAGGTTATGCTTTGGTGTGATCAGTTTATGTGTCTTTGTGTGTACATGGAGGTATGTAAATGTCATCTTGCCTTCTCTCCCCGAGCCTCCTGTCTATTCTTCTTTGATAAATCAGTATAGGTAAAGGTTTATTCATTATTCATTTAAATATTAGGAGTTTGACACATAAAATTGATTTACTAAGAGCTTGGCTTTCTTACAATAAGCCAAGCATTATTACACTTTCTGAAACATGGCTGAATAGTGAAATATCTGATGCTGATGTTAAACTTGATGGTTATACTCAGTATAGAGCATAGAGCAGACAGTATAGAGCAGACAGAGCTACTCGAGGTGGGGGTGTGGCCACCTATATCTCTTCACACTTATCTTCTGAACTAATTATGCCAAAGGAGAGAGCTTTTCATTTGAATGCTTATTTGTTAATATTGCGTTTCATGAAACAAAGCGAATAACCATAGGTAACATCTATAGACCCCCAAATTCCCCTTTTGAATCAACAAATTGTATCCTTGCTACTATTAGTTATTTAGACTACGTAAATTTGTGGATTTTAATGGGTGATTTCAATCGTAATTGGCTGGATTGTTCGTCTTCCCATGAGAAAAATAAATATTTAATAGTCTAAACTTTACTCAACTCATTACTGATCCTACTCCTAAGTCCAAGTCTCTTTTGGACTGGATCTTGGTTACCCACCCAAATAGAATATCTCAATCTGGTGTATTACCTGTTTGTTTTAGTGATCACTCAATTGTTTTTTGTGTTTGGAAAATAAGACTACCCCGTTTGCCACCTAAAGTTATTAGGATAAGGCAGAGCAAAAAACTTAATACAGAGGCTTTCATCCAAGATTTAATAAGCATTAACTGGTCAAGATTTCAAATTATACCTTATGTTGGAACTTCTTTCACTCTGAGGTTCTTAGGGTCATGGACAACCATGAACCATGGACTTCTGTTAAGGTCAAGGGTAGTCAATTACCTTGTATTGATGGTGTTAGATACATTTATTCAAAAAAATAGGCCTAGGTCAGATACCATATGACAAAGGTGATTGGTCTGAACATACGAAATTAAGAAATGCCTGTATAACCAAAACGAGGAATTCTAAATCAAATTATTGTAAACATTCTTTATCAGTTGACATCAGAAACCCTAGGCAATTCTGGAAGAAATGTAACTCTTTAATTAACAAAACCAACAAGTCTTACAGACAAACTCGGAGTTCACAACATTATCTCTGACCCGTTCTCAATGGCCAATGCCCTGAACCAGCACTTTTCCTCAACTTGTTGTTCACAGTCATCTGAGCTTTTATATTCTACCACAACAAATACTTTTAACAATAATCTATTCTCATTCTCAACATTTCATCCCTCTGATTTTCAACAGGCCATCTCAGAAATAAAGTCTTCTAATGGTGCTGACCCTGATGGTCTGGATATTAAGTTTATTAAACTCCCTGTTCACATACTAACATTCCTACTCTGTGACTCATTTAATGTATCACTTTCTACCTGTGTTACTCCATTAAAGTGGACATTTGCAAAAGTAATTCCATTCTACTAAGGTGGTGACTCACTCGATGTCAACAATTACAGGTCAATTTCCATAATCAATAATATAGCAAAGATAATTGAAAAGCTTATTTTTAAGCAACTGTCTAAATATATTAGCGATCTCTCCCTCTTGACTCCAAATCAATCTGGATTTTGACCTAATCACTCTACAACATCATATCATTTACCAATTAGTGCTGCACAATTTGGTGAAAAAGTCATATTGCAATTAGTGTGGACAATATTGCGATTGCGATATAATAAACATATGGTGTCATGAGTCTACTTACTTGGTTATCAAGGTAAAATGCGCACAGATTACTGATAATTTTAGAATGTTTATTTCTCAACTCAAACATCCACAATTTAACTAGAATATAAAATACAAGAACTAAAAAATGTGTACAGCACTGTTTTCAAAATAACAATATCTTACAAAATGTAATAAATAATAAAAATATATCTTTTTCAAAATAAAGGTATTTCTGCTCGGCAAACTTGTCAGGTTTTCTCAATAGTATAACTAAATAAAATAAATAGAATAAATAATAAAAAAATATATACATCTTTTTTTCTTTAAAAGCAAATATCGCGATTGCGATTGCGATTGGATTAATCATGCAGCACTATTACCAATGATATATTTGTTGCAAAAGATAACAACAGGTCTACTGGTGCAATTTTTATTGACCTCACTAAGGTGTTTGACAAGGTCAACCATTATGTTCTTCTCGACAAACTGTATGCCATTGTTCTTTCCAAATCAGATGATCTTTGGTTTAACTCTTCATTACAGTCGTCAAAGTGTGTCTCTCAATTCTGCTCTCCCCAGCCCAGAATAATTGACACGGGTGTCCCGCAGGGTTCTTCCTTGGGGCCTCTTTTATTTTCCATCTTTACAAATGATCTCCCACAAATTTGCTCAGACTGTCAGATTCATCTATATGCAGATGAAACAGTTATTGATACATCTAAAAACGACATACCTGAAATTCAGTCCACACTCAGTTTCACTTGTAAGGCACTATTAAAATGCTTTATTAAAATGCACTTTAATTATACTTCATCAGAAGTGTATTTAAGTATACTTGATGCAATTTCATTTGAATTATTATGAGTATTTATGAAAAGTACACCTATTTTCAAGTATTTTGTAATACACTATTAAAATGCTTTCATAAAGTTTACTTTAATTTCACTTCATTAGAAGTGTATTTAAGTATACTTCCATAAAGTTCACTTTAATACAAGTTCATTTTAAGCTGTATTTCTTTGTACTTAGAAAATGTTTACTAAGTTGCAAATATTTAAAGTCGTAATTTAGTGTACTTATGAAAAGTAAACTTATTTTTGAGTCCTTTGTAATACACAATTCAAATGCTTTTGGAAGTTTACTTAATTTTCACTTCATTATAATTGGATTTAAGTATACTTAGATAAAGTTCATTTTATTGTAATTTCATTTTAAGCTGTATTCAAGTGAGAAAGTGTACACAATTGCAAATACTTCTAGTGGTAGGTTACTGTACTACTTTAATTTAGCTAAAAGTGTATTGTAGAACACTTGAATAGTACTTTATTAAAAAATTTAAGTTGTTCTTTGGTTCCCTTCAAATGCATAAACTTATGGCGCGTTCAGATCGCTAGGAATTATGGGGATAACATTTTGGCGACTGGGGCCAGATTTTGATAGCCCAGTTGGTGACATATTGTTAACTAGTGATATGCATCAACATGGCGGAACATGAACGTTTTACTCAATATAAAGAATCAACCATCATAACAAATACTTTACTATTGATTGACATTATATCGATTTTGCTCAGTTTTAAACGTTGTGTGCTGGTAAACCAGCTCTGGATAAGGGCACAGGTGAAAAAATATTATACTACAACTACACTTTTGAAGGATGTACTAAGTACACTTTTAGTATGTAACTGAATTATGTCCTAATTTTGTCGCATTCAAGTATACCAAAATGTACTAAGGCATACCTCAAGTACTACTATAGAATTACTTCGGTATACTTTAAGTGTAAATAGTATGCTAAAATGGCACAACTTTGGACAACCTTTAAGTGTACTTAAGTAAACCAGTGAAAAGTATGATTTCTAGCATTCGAAACACACTTGCAGTACAATTGCATTATACCACGAGTGTGTTTGAAATATAATTAAAAAGGTATTACAGTTCAATTTATAGTAGTATGTAAGTCAATTTTGAACACACTATTATCATACCTCTGTCATATATTGTATTGGTCAGAATATAAGACGACCCTGATTATAAGATGACCCCCCGTTTTTCAACACAAACATTTAGAAAAAAAGATTTGCAGACCAGATTTGCAGTACAAATAACTTTTTATTATTTTAAAATAACTATATTAAAAACACAGTGAATTAAACACTTGTTATATTAATGACAATAATAATAATGCCAGTAAAGGCCACGGCACTTTCAAGGCAAAATATGTACAGTATGATTCAAAATTAATATCAAGCAATAATCAAGCAACATTGTGAACATTTTTAAATAACAGAGAAAATACAGGCCACATATTTAACTAAACTTAACTAAAACTCGCCAAACTTCTCCTCCGATGTCTCTCTATCCTCACACACGTCCTCTGCCCAGCTGTGTTCGCTCTCGCTGTCATCGCTCCCCAGCTGCTCCACTTCCACCGGCTCCTCCCAAAGCGCGTTTTCTCTGACGTATTCAAAAACTCCGGTCAACCTCACTGAAACGACCACGGTAGGATTTGTGCTGACTGTTGGCATCTTCGAGACGTTGTTTTGGTGCTCGCCATCTTCTTACGTTACACTCCGTGACCCCGAACTTCTTGGCAGCTTGGCAGTTGTTACTTGACTCTGCCTTATTGACGACCATCATTTAAAAAATATCATAGCTAGCATCATAGCTCCTCCGCTGTTGTTGATTGACCTGACCCACTTTTGAGCCACTTGTCTCTAAATGGTCAGCCTGTCTTTAAACACTGGTAACGGTCTGGTTGTTAAGGACGCTGGACTACTTTTTCCCGGAACAAATTCCTGGCGCCACCTGCGGCCGCGAATGTGTATTGACATTTAAAGGGAGAGGCGAAGAAGAGAAACTGTGCTCTGAATACTAGAACCCGAATATAATACGACCCGACTTTTTCTGACCTATTTCGAGGGGAAAAAAGGCTGTCTTATATTCGGACCAATACGGTAAATTCAAATATTCTGACCATATTTAGTACTTTTAAAGTGTTCCATTTTGTTAATAAAAATGTATTCAAATGTATTTGAAATACATTTATATCACAATTTCGGCATCAAAGGCATGTATTTTTAGCATAATGTTTTCATACTATAATGTAGAGTGGAAGTGTATATGAAGTAATTCATCACTGCTTATTCTACAGAATAGAAATGTATTTTTATGTACTGTATGTCTGGTTCAGAACAACTATTTAACATTATAGTACAGGTTCTGTAGGGCTGGGTGTTGGTACTAAGGTATCGACCAAAACAACCCATTATCAAGTAGCATCGAAACTTCTCCGTTCAAATAATACCTGCATTCTATACTTCATTAATGACTTTCTATTTTTTTTAATGATTTTGCGCGCAACCAATCACTGCAACGTTCTTCGATTTAATGCGCCATTATTGGCCCAGTACCGCAGCAGCTACAACCCATATAGTCTGTGGTTATGTTGAGCCGCGTTGCGTGTCTGACGGAGCAAGCTGTTCAGCGGGCCAAGACGCGACGCCACCAAGGCGTTCAAAAGTATGACTACACTATACGCACGTATTGTCTGAAGAAATGCGGGAGGATTATGTTTCCGTGTATAATTCCATGTAATTCGAGCTACATGAATCAAGCACCTCATTGAGCATGGAGGAACCAAAAGGGCGGACGCTGTACCGTGTTCGCAAGGCCAAGATGGACCAGCGTCTCCTCAAGAGGACGAATCCTCCATTACTTTAGGTAAGATAAACGGTTACAAGGCTCAGTAGTCATCTTTAGTGTGTTAATTTAACCAGGATTTTATTGAAACAAATATGCGTTGGTAGCCTCTAGTAGGCCATTTGTTTGTGTGCTAGGTTTCACAATCTAACTTTACCTCATTAGCAGCCCTGCAGTAGTGGCCCCAGATATAACTGACCGCTGATTGCATTGGTTACTGACGGTAGCTTTAGCTTCAGTAGCAGCTCTGACCATGCTGACCATTGGTTACTGACGGTATCTTCAGCTTCAGTAGCAGCTCACTGTGTTTGGTAAATGATTTTGCTATGCTTTTGGAAAGCTTGCTATAATACTTCTTAGTATATGCTACACGTGAACCTCCTAAGATGATGCAATTTGATTTGTTCGCTATCAAACTCGGGATATTGTTTTCAGCGAGTGACGGTTGTCTCGTCACGCTAATAAAACAAACCGCTGACAAAAACAAATAAATCCCGGCAAAAAGTGTTATTTTGCTTATTTTTGGAGTGTGAATAATTGTTAACCATTCTTTACATATCAATCCCTTAATAGACTAACCTAAGCACTTAGCATTAAGATGATCTTAGTGCTTCAGTGCCTAGCTCTGGATTAATCTTAATCATGACAGTAGATCATTGGAGATAAATACGTTTACAGATAACAAATATTACGCTTCAACTATACTTTTGAAAGGATAGGGTTAGGGGTTAAGTATACTTTTAATATGTAATTGTATTTTGTACTAATTTCGTCAAATTCAAGTATGCCAAAATGTACTAAAGTATACCTTAAGTACTACTATAGAAGTACTTCAGTATACTCCCAAGTTTAAATAGTATGCTAAAATGGCACAACCAGTGAAAACTATTATTCTTAGCATTTGAAATCATTGCAGTACAATTGTATTATATCACCAGTGTGTTTGAAATATATTTAAAAAGGCATTAGATTTAAATTGATCTGAGTATAGAAGTGTATTTTGAACAAACTATTATCAAACCTCTGTCATATTTCAACTTATTTAGATTTTCTTTTTTTGATTTTACATTGATACCTTCATAGACTGCTGTGACTAGGCATGTCGACATCTGCACTGGGGGAGCTTTTCACTCAGGAGGAACTGGCCCTTAAAATCATCCAGGCAGCAGTACTAAATATAGTCAGAAAGTGTATTTGAATTTAATTTGAAATATGACAGAAGTATGATAATAGTGTGTTCAAAGTAGACTTCTATACTAATATAAATTGAACTGTAATGCCCTTTTTAAGTATATTTCAAACACACTTGTGATACAATGCAATTGTACTGCAAGTGTGTTTCGAATGCTAGAAATCATACTCTTCACTGGTGCACTTCAGTACACTCAAAAGGTTGTCAAAAGTTGTGCCATTTTAGCATACTATTTGCACTTGGAGTATACTGAAGTATAACTATTAGGGATGGGCGTGAGGAATCGATTACTCGAGTACTCCTCGTTACAAATGAACTCGGTTGGTGGACAGGCAAACTCGAGTTTGCATATACACACACAAACAAAGTTTTCTGAAGCAAATGTATCAATTCTCTGTGCGATGCCACTAACGCATGCCGTGGGCACAAAGCAAATGAAATGTATGAAATTTCTGTGTGGCGCGTGCCGTGCCGTGTGCAGGCACGCCAGAATTCAAAAAGTTAAGAGATGGCGGTTAAAGCAAAGCGCAGCGAAGAATTTAAATACTTTAAAGAAATAGGAGATCATAAGGTGAAATGTAAAATCTGCCAAGCGAAATCGAGCTACCAGAGTACTACAAGTACTATGCGGCAACATATGCTCCTGAAACACAACGGTGAGTTCGGGAAAGCAGACCCGCAGAAACCAAGTGTGTCGGCTATTTTCACCGCCGCAAGACGCGTGTGTAATCCCGGCCGGGTAGAGAAGGTCACAACGCTGAGTATTTCCATTGTCCATTTGCTGCCATTTTATTTGCAGCTTTAAATTATTTGCAATGGTTAGGCTACTTTTTTTTTTTTTTTTAAACCATTACAGGCCTTGGTTCGACGTGATTTAAATTGTGAGACGCATATTTATTTTTGTAAGGAAAATGTGTTTTGAACGTTTGAAAAAATAAATAAAGATTACTCTGATAACTCTGACTGTTTTGATGGAGAATAAGCATTACATGTTTGGTTGGTAATATTGCCGTTCATCATTAGGCCTATTCCTGCTGCAGATGCGTTGCATTCTAAAAATGGATTTGTATAAACGAGTACTCGATTGATCCTCGAGGAATTCCGTCGATCACTCGAGTTTGGAATTTACTACTCGTGCCCATCCCTAATATCTATAGTAGTACTTAAGGTATACCTTAGTACATTTTGGTATACGACGAAATTAGAATATAATACAGTTACATACTAAAGTGTAGGGCCCGACCGATTCATCGGCCTGCCGATTTAACATCTGCCAAAAAGACGCAGATTACAACCGATTATTATTATTTTTTTAGAAATGTTATTGCGCTTAGTATCCTGCAGATTGCGCTCCTTGCTAACTAACAACTTCAGCTGGAGTAAAAAAGAGGAGATTGAATTTTACCGTACAACATGAAAGCACGCTCGCTCAGGCAGCTGCGCGCTCACCTCACCAATGTACACAAGACGCGTTGTTTGAGCATGTTGTGCCTGTTTTTCTTTAGGTCCCAGGCCATGTTCATTTGTTATACTGTAGTAGACTCTAACGGTGAGACCATACTGCTCAGCAAGCACGTGTTAGTCACTGCTCACGAGCGCAGCACATTGGGAGTTAGTTATTTATTTTACATTTTACATTACACTAATTTTTGACTGTAAATGTATTCTAAAACACTCAAAGGTTCTGCATTCAATTCACATATTCGTCAAAAGTGTTTAAAGTATATTTAAGGTATCAAAAACTATGTTTTATATGCTTTTTTGTGTTTTGTTTTTAATCGGCCGATTAAATCGTAATCGTAGTTTTTCTCTGAAATAATAGGCATCGGCATCGGCACTCAAAAATCAATATCGGTCGGGCCCTACTATAGTGTACTTAGTACATCCTTTCAAAGTGTAGTTGGAGTATAATATTTTTTCACCTGGGTCATCCTATAGCCTAAGTCGATATACGGACCATATTTTCTTTTTGTTCCACGAATAGCCAAAGAAATTATGAAGAGCGTCTTATAATGTAAAGCCCCTTCTACTTGGAATGGCTTACCTAGGTCTCTTAGAGCCATTTCCTCTTTTCATTAGTTTAAGCGGTCTCTCCTTAATCATGTGCATAGAAGCCGCAATTATTTTCCTCCTGCTTGATTATTATTTGTATTTTTTTTGTTTCTTTCCTTTTCTGTGTCTATGTGTATAAGAATGACCCTAACTGTAACTGTTTATTTTCTAATAACTAATGGTTGGTATGGGGAGGATATGGGTGGTTTTGGGTGTGAGGGAAAGCTTTTATCTGACTGTGTGTTTTTAATGTAGGTGAGGTCCCCTCTCTCTCTGAAAAATTCTTGCCAGTCCTGCGGGCTCAGAAACATCAAATACATGACTCCTGTTGCTAACTAGATGGAGGTTGGACGTGTTTGATTTGGGTGCTCCCTACCTTATTTCAGTGTTGTATGTTATAAGTTATATCTCCACTTTCATCCAGTCATTAAGCAGATCCTCGCCCAGGACTTCCAGACTCAGAGCTACAGTGCTCTCCTGTCCGACAATCCGCCCATCCCAAGGCTAGCACCCCCAACCTGCCACCTCACCTCAAACACATTAGGTGTTCCTTTTTACTTTTTTGTGCATTTTTATGCTTTATTTTTGTTTATTTTATTTCTTTTGATTGAGATAGACAGGAAGGCATGGAAGATATAGAGAGGAAGACATGCAGCAAAGGACCACAGGCAGGATCAAACCCTGGTCGCTGCGATCAGGACTAAGCCTTAATTGTACACACGCTCTACCCGGTAATACCACCTGGTGATAATATCAGTCAATATGAGCTTCATGCGAGGACCAAGTGGCGCTGTGCGTAGGGCTGACAAGTGCCTTCTGAATCACCATCCTCACATTGGACTGATATTAATGCCCTTCTCTGCTGGGCATCCCTGTCCAACAATTGCAACGCCCTCTCCAACATGTGTGACGCTCTCTCCAACACGTGTAATGCTTTCTCTAACGCGTGTAGCGCTCTCTCCAACACACTTAGCGCTCTCTCCAGCACGCGTAGCGCTCTCTCCAACACGTGTAACGCTCCCTCCAACACGTGTAGCACTCCCTCCAACACGTGTAACGCTCTCTCCAACACGTGTAACGCTCTCTCCAACATGTGTAACACTCTCTCCAACATGTGTGACACTCTCTCCAACATGTGTGACGCACTCTCCAACATGAGTGACGCTCTCTCCAACATGAGTGACGCTCTCTCCAACATGTGTGACACTCTCTCCCTTGAGGGCATCTCAAGCCCATCCTTGGTCACTCGCATCTCTCGCTCCGTTGCTTTCTCTGACATCTCCCACATCTTATTCTCTCTTCAGCTCTCACCCTTTTGTAACCCCCGCCTCTCCCCTCCATCCGTTCATTCCTCAATCGACATCTCTCTCCCCCATCTCTCTTTATCTGCATTTCTCCAGCAACAGAGGATGAATCAAAGCTTAATTATTTAGTTTATTAACTTTTAACCAGCTGTAATAATCCTGTACATAAAGAATGCAGCGTGCGCACACACACACACAGACCCGGATCGATTACGATTTTGTTTTTGCCATACAAATTAATTTGATTCTAATTAATTTGCATTTATTTAGGCATGTTCACAGGGTAGGCTCAGACCCTGGTGGATCGATACTGAGAACTAGTACTATTCCTCCTCACGTTAACCATCGAATCGCACCTCCACACACCCACGACTGGTGCCTTGCTCAAGGACAGGGGTATGAGGGCCACAGCCACAATGTAGCTGAGGGATGACCTGCGCAACCTCATGACACACACACACACACACACACACACACACACACACACACACACACACACAGTAACAACAAGTAAACCCAGACCAGGCCTCTGACCGTTAAAACTATTTATTTTCTCCTCCAGTAAGCACAGATGGAAGGAGGGAGGGCGGGAGGGAGAGAGGGAGGGAGGTGTGAAGAGAGAAAGCGCAATACTAGTGGTCTATCAATATGTTTTGCTCACCCCCCTCTCTGCTTCTCCATCTATATAATAATCCTGTTACTCCCACTAGCTAGTTTTGGAACACACACACACACACACACACACCCACACCCACACACTCAATTGATAAATGAAACATGGCAAAACAAGAACAGCTCAGTAATAGTATTTTCTTCTAACAAAAACAATGGTAAAGTGCTACAAGCAGCGTAAAAAAAAAGATTAAATCGAAGAGCGAGAGAGTGATAGAGAGAGGGTGATAAAGAGAGAGTGATGGAGAGAGATAGAGAGAGTGATGGAGAGATAGAGAGAGAAGGGTAGAGGAGGGAGGGTGAGGCGGAGGATGTTCTAGTCTGCCTGTCAATGAGCCATTCCCACAGCCAGCCAGGACGATCAGATCCATTACTCCAGCCATTAGGCACGGCCCCCCTATCAGAGCGGAGGAGCCTCATGATACAGGGGGCCCCAGGAGCCCCTCAGTGAAGGAGAGCCAACCGGTCCTCCTGCAGGCAGCCCCTGCTGGGACACGTGTGATACTGGGGGGGGGGCAGCAGATTGGAGCCTGATTGGTTAAAGGTCCACACCTGATGACTCTAGGATTTGATACTGTGGATTAACAATGATTTTAACCTTATGACTTAAACAGTTGATGAGTCGTGAGGCATTGAACTTGACCATGGTTGATGACCATGACTCTTTTGTTTGTTGAGTAAATCAGGAATTTATGTCAAGGAATTATGTTGTCATGTCGTGGTTGTGTGTTTCAGCCTTGAAATAAGATAGAGAGTTATAAAGTGAAGGTTAATAAATTACACACATAATATTGCAGTCAACTGTAATGCCAAAATCCATAAAGCCTGAAGTAAAGAAAAGGATCAGGTATAAGGATGAAAAGCCGAGGCAAGAGAGAAGGCTGGCAGCATCCCAACAGGGGGTGCCTCCCAGCTCCGGACCGCCGTCCAAGGCCCTCATACAAAGTGGCTTTTCCCCCCTTGTTCTGGGACAGCCTCCAACTGAATAATAGAGAACACATTATTCTGCTTTGGGAACTGTGTCTGTTAAAACACAGCAAGCAGGCCCTAATGAGCAATGCTAATTGCACTCCGATAAGTCTTATTTGTACCGGGGTGGGTGTTTTTGTGTGCAGGTGAACATGTGGACACTAAAGTCTTGTGCGACGCCAAAGCTCCCACCACAGGTCTGAGAGCCTGAGTAGGAGGCAGGAGCCCTTTACTCGCCAGGAGAAGAGGCTTCATTCAGCATTAACTTGATTTGTATTCTCACTCTCTGCACCACTCAAGGTCCTCGGAAAGATGAATTCAAGGGAAAGGTAGTTTGTTCCAGGAGGACATGTGTGTAATCTGTCCTTGGAGAGGTCTAAAACCCCACCTTTCGGGTGTCACCCTCACACCTTTTCTGTTGTTTAATGCTGGCTGTTGAAGAGTCAATGTGTGGCTTACTACCGCTGCTCATAGCCTTAACAGCATCACAACTTGGCCATGGATTGGAAATAGACATAACCACACACCAATCTTTGCAATTTTCCCAGAGATAAAACTGTTTGCACATCATTGCACATCACCAGTGCCGCCGCTCCCATAACGCGCACTACGCGCTGCGCGTAGGGCCTCAAGTCCTGAGGCCCCCCCCCAAAAAAAAAAAAAAAAAAAAAAAAAAAAATAGGCTGTCTTTGTTTACAAAGTAAAGTGTGTAAATATTTGTGTAAATAGTTTCTGCTTGTAAATCTTTGCTTCATAGAAGAATTTTTCTTACTTGTATACTTCTGGTTTTAAGTTTGTATTTATGGATAACTATTTAATTAAAAAAAATTGGACATTCCAATACTTGTGTTTACAAAGTAGATTTAACTTTTGCGTTTTAATAAAAGATTAAACTGGCAGAAACCAATGCTTTTTTTCGGGGGGGGGGCCCCAAAATAGCTAGCAGCGGCACTGCACATCACAATCCCACAGTTATGTATAGCGTCCAGCAGGCAGCAGGAAGACATTCAGCTCCGTTCAGTTCTCACAGATAAGCTCCTTCCAGACCCGACTGCTCCTTACGTCCGTTTGGATGAGCCAATCGCTTCTTCTCTCCCAATGTGGTTATCGTCTGCATTTCTGCCCGCTCCATCACCGCTGGCGATGGGTGTAAAGTGGGGCCGGTGGCGTTGTTTACAAATCATCCCAGCAATCCTCCCAGAGGAAAACAAAGACCGAATGTTGTACCCAACAAATTACTCCAATCCTTTCAAGTGTGAGAATAATGAATGAGAGAGAGAGAGAGAGAGAGAGAGAGAGAGGAGAGAGAGAGAGAGAGAGAGAGAGAGAGAGAGAGAGAGAGAGAGAGAGAGAGAGAGAGAGAGAGAGAGAGAGAGAGAATTAGTTTGTTGGGTGTTATTTGTCATAAAAACCAGGGATGTCTCCACTATTAGGGAAAGACCATGGAGCAGGTCTGCATGTAGACCTAATGTGTCATTATTTCTGGTGTTTTGAGATACAGCCCGGGCCCCGTAGTCATCTTGTATTAATCTTTCTCTCACGTCTTTCTCTCTGGTAATATATTTGCTATCTGTCTCTTTCTCATTAAATTAGATTTCGCTCACCCTCCCGTCTACCTCTTCTGATCTCCCCTTCCGTCCATCTTTCTAAACACATGATCCCTCTCCATCGCTCCGTCCTACTTGTTTTCTTCCTCATATCCTCCTCCATCTCCCTCACACTGCATTCTATATCATTTGGGAGGGATTACTGGGAATGGACTAACCATGGATAGCAGATCAACTGGGTAAATCACTCACTTACACACACACACAACATGTGCAATACGATTTGCAACACAAGATGAAATTCTTCAGGAATAAACGGGTCCCTGGAAATGATTGTAGCTCTCACAGTGCAGATGGCCCTCATGAGCCTTGGGGGCAAGGATGAGGATCAGTCATGTTTAAAGAACACACGGTGGGCTGGTTAAACAACAGGAAGGAGACAGGAAAGAGGAGAAACAGAGGCCTGTCCTTCAACAACATGACCAGGAAGAAGGGCTCACCTCACCACACCACTGAAGGCCACTGCAGTCATGGGTGAGACGGGCTGGCAATGTGTTCTGCCCCCTCAAAGGGAAAAGCTCAAGGTCTAGTGTGTGAACAGGAATGGATCAGTGTGTTTAAGTATGTGTGCTTGCGTGTGGGTTAATTCTGCCAACCCTTTAGTTGGATGATTGTATCCTTCAGCAGTTGCCTTATTGCCATATTCAACTCAATTGAAACCAAATCAATATCAGTATTAGATAGTTAGTTCAGTGCACAGCTGCTCTGGGTGTAGTTTGTACCGGCGCACTGGTGCCCTTAAGGAAGGAATTTGTTTATTCTATTGACAAAATCATCCAGGGCGCTCCAATGGGATAAGGCAGGGGTCGGCAACTGGCGGCCCGCGTGCCATAACTGGCCCGCAAGAAAAAATATCTGGCCCGCCATTGTGTTGCGTGAAGTGTTGGTGGCTGCTTTTTTAGTTGCGCACTACTGCCCTCTCTCCAGCATAAGGCCTTTCTACACTGCCAAGCCGGTTCGGTCCAAGCTTGGCACGCTTGGCGATTTCACCGTCTTATCTCAATCCCCCGTTCGTCACGGCGCTGGCTTTCTTGGTTCACTGGAGAAGGCGGGGCTGTGCTGGGATTCTAGACCTCTTTAGAATAGCATATTCCCTAATGTCTTTATTTTTTTATGAATGAAGACAACCGCATGCAAGAATGAGTTCACGCCTGTGAACTCATTTTTTTGAGTTCACGCCTGTGAACTCAGTTTGTAGCCTACACTGTGAGTGTAGGCTACAAACGCGCTTATGTACAAGTGCAATAACGCCAACATATTCTTTATTTTGCTGACCCCTTGTTTCATATCCCGACAAAAGCCTTGTAAGGACAGTTCCTCTGCGTCTCTCTCGTAGACCGCACATCTTTCAACGTCTTTGTTTAATACGACTCCATTACCTTCTCTCACATGATCAGCAGCTCGCGCATTTCACTTTCTCTTGAGTTGGAACTGCTCATGATTTTGCTGTGCATAAGACGCCATATACACTGCCAAATATGCCGACAGGAAAGGAGGAGCGGCAAACACGTGGCCTTTGCATTATGAGACCCTTTCTACTGACACTTTTACCTGGCAGACTCCGCTGGAGAACCAGGCTGACAACTGCACAACTTTTTCACTTTATCTTCATATTTAAGGTTAAGACTAAGAGTTATTCGGGGACGAGATCAAATAAAGTTATTCAAATACCAACGGGATGTCCCCCGCTCGGCTACATTATGAAATAACTTATTTTTCTTTTTTAATGCAATAATCACAATCACGTTTTCTGTTTATAACGTGATCAGGCATGACATTTATGTGATTAGGGCATACACTTTTTTATATGTACTGTCTTTTAAGAGTCATCAAGTGCTTGGTAGGCATATGACTAAGCCAGCTGACGGGCCTGCGTCGCAGTTCCAGATGCACTTTCATTCATACATTTTTTGAACTAGCCTTTGATAATGTTCTGACTTGCCACCCAGCTGGAAAAAAAAATGGCCCGATGTCAAACTAAGTTGCCGACCCCTGGGATAAGGTCTCAAAGCCTGTATTAAGCCTGGGTCAAATATTTACGTAATCTACAGCATGTGGCTGATAACCAGCCTCCATCAGCATGGGGTAGCATCACTGCCAGCAAGTCCAATTTGCTAAACGTCCACCGCAATTACCTGTGTCAAGCTCCCAGCATTTGCATGATAACAGGCCTCATGTAAGCAGGCCAGATGTCTTAGTGCATGTAGTAGAGTATAGCAGCAGCCATGTGTACCTATAGGGCACTAATCCTAACACAGTCTCAAAAGGCTGCAGGGTCCAGAGATTGGATGACACCCAAAAGAGTAAATAATCCCAAGAGCCCAGTGGCAGAAACCTTGGGAAGATCCAGTGGATGAGGACACGTTAAAGGGTAGGGGTGCTGGAATCCATTGTGTTATTATCAAATGGCAGGAGAATACCATTGAGAACGAGAAAGAAGCTCAAGAGAGCCATCAGAGAATACAACCGGAGGAGTCCACTGCTGCCCGCCTCGAACTGCCCTTGTCAAACTCATGACAGCACAGCACCTGGCTCTGAGCATCTGTCCCCCCTCGTGCAGACGTCACAGCGCAGACAGCCATGCTAGCTTAGCCATGCTCTCCAAGCGATTTTCATTGGAGGATCAAGTTCTGCAGCACTAAGAATTCCTGTATTCAAATTTGGGTATATATCAGGCGACGGCAAACACATGCACCAAATCTGTATGCACACACAACCACACAAACCAAAACAGTTGGATAGAAACTAGGGGTGTGACGATACACTCGGCTCACGAGACGAGACGAGACACGATATTGGGTTCATGAGAACGAGATGAGACGAGATTTTAAGAAGACTACAGTGACAAAATATATGACTGGACCAACAGACTTTTATTTAACCAAGTCGCGCATGCATTTTGAAATGTTTTATTATAACTCTTTACATGCATGAAATTGAAACTAAAACTAAAATGTATAAAAGTTAAAGTAAAATAAATTAAATTAAATAATTTGCAAACAATATTATGTGCAAAACCAAATCAAAGTACCCAAAGGTACTTTGATTAAATGTATTTGTTTTCGCGGTTATTCAGCCTCTTCTTCTCCTCCGGAAAAACACGACCGCATTGCATTGTGGTATACGGGAGTAACATGTAGGGTACATCGTATGTACACTCAAATTTTGGGTATTTTAAGTGCATTATATAGTGCATGAAATTAACCACTGAGAATTCGAACACCACTACAAAATGGTGAGCACCCTATATAGTACACTATATCCGTGATAGGGAACGACTTCGAACACAGCTTATGGCTGCTTTCGATGCTCCCCCTGCTTCCCCTCCTTCTCCTCCTCTTATTTTCCTTCTCCTTCTTTAGGTTCTGGCAGGCTAGATGTAG
Source organism: Gadus chalcogrammus (assembly GCF_026213295.1). Taxonomy (NCBI): domain Eukaryota; kingdom Metazoa; phylum Chordata; class Actinopteri; order Gadiformes; family Gadidae; genus Gadus; species Gadus chalcogrammus. The sequence continues at coordinate 1,902,185 of NC_079414.1, read as the reverse complement.
CAAAGGCGCAATACTGCCTCCACAGGCGACAAATAGAAGTTTGGATAAATCACAAATCTCGCGAGACAGATTTTTAACGCGACGGGTAATATCGTCAAGGTTAATCTCGCAAGATCTCGTGCCACGAGATCTCGTCACACCCCTAATAGAAACTCATTAAAGGCCGAACCTCCACTGTAAGAGCTAATGTCAGCCACTGCCACGGTCTGGGAGATCTGCCGCCCCCCAAAACTAGGTTCACACCGCCAGCGACATGCGTGTCTGGGTTCGCCAACCCGCTCCCTGACTGTCTCTGGAACCCAGACATTCTGCGAGCTGACGGCCATGATGTGTCAAAAAGCTTCAGGAAGTACAAAGTACCATAATCAGCAAACACATTGCCTTCTCATTTATTGGGTTTTGCTGATTTTTCTTGATCTCTTATAATAACTTGAGTTATTAACTTGAGTTAATATAAGGTAAATTAATTATAATGATTGACTGCCAAACAGGGCTATGTGTATCAGGACAAAGGGACTTCATTGAAGGCAGCATGTGGTGAATCCCCAATGTTTTTTATTAAAGCAAGAAAACAACTTTGTACTAAAACAGGGTTCCAAAACAACCTTCAAGATCCGCCTGCATAAATTATTAAAGATGATATGGTGTGCATGGACACGTTATGCAGCCCATAACAGCATGATCAGATAATCACTGCTTTAGCATTGGTTAGGTCCTGATCATTGCCTGACTCTGCCCTTGCTCACTAGCCGTCCCCCATGAAGGAGCTCTGATGTAGTCCACAGCAGTGGCAGCTGTGTGTGAACACGGTACCGGCTCTGCCTCGCCCCGTTCCCCACGGGGAAGTGACAAATGTGGGGACATTTCTCATCCCCTACATTTCATTTCATTAACATTTTGCAATATACTGGCCTATTTTTTGACAACCCCATTCAATTCCTCATGGCATATGGCATATTTGACATTAGCCTACCACTTCTATAAGCCTCAGAAATGATGCCCAATTAGTCTGTCCAAAACAGTCTTTCGGTAGAATGATCCATCCGTCCGGACTTGTGACAAACTGATTAGAGAAAACGTAATTACCTTCCAGTGCTCCAGATAACATAGAATTAAATAGATTCACCTTATCAGTACTACAGTACTATTCAACATATCTTTAACAGAGCACACCAGGTTAATAATGTATACAAATAGGGGACGGTTAGGTGTTGGAATTCTATAAAAAAGTTTCTTCCATGTAGACTGAACAGGCAAGCCTAAAATCACATCCCACAATAAAACAGATCGACTTTGAAAAAAGCAGTAGGCTGGAAGATCTTCCAATATTACCAACATAATATAGAAGGATCAAACCATAACACACAGATGTGCTTAGAAATACTTCATATAAAAGAAGAGGCCCTCTGAATGCTGGCCAACATAGTCCTAGTTTCCCTCTCTGTCTAAGACCTGGGGGGTTGAAGGAAAGCACACTAAACAAGCTGGCCCCTGAGAAGGGTTAACCTAAAATATTGGTTACCAACAGTCTTTAGAAACTTTGGAGATAACTTCCCTTCACTACGGTTGTTTTTATCCTTGGGTGCCTCTTTCTCAAAGATGAAATGAAGAGTTATAACAACCCGCCTTTTTGGAGGATATTAAACGATAAAGACTATTGGTATATTCTTTTTCTTCTTTATGTCTTTAAATCGAATTGGTTTGACAGAGTATAGCCAACACAGCAGAGGGCATTAGGTGTCTGGTGAATCCCAGAGACGCGTCAGTCTAGAATGGGACTGCTGTGTATTCAACCTCATTGAAGGCAAATTCATCAAGATGCAGAGGAGCGCTCTCCTTCAGTCTCCCCCAGAAGGTTTCTCCATTCCCTACCTCTCCACCTTTGTTTTGTTCACACTTTCTCTTCCTCGCTTTATAGAAAAAGTACAGTTAAATACCTTCATCAACAAAATGCTTTGAGCAAAATTACACCCCAAAATTGTCTGGATTTTCAGACTCCACATTTTTCAGGGTCAAAATAATTCAAAGTGTGCGCTTGTCATTAGAATTCCAATTTAAGAGAACAAGTAGGGCTGAGCGTCCCATTAACCCGACCCCTGGCATAACCATCGGCACATCCCTCAGATTAAAAATAATCAAATAAATGAATGCATAAATAAATACAAAGATACAGAAATGCCCTGGCCAGAGGACAGTTTCTGTACTGATTAAAGGCTATCACTAGCATGTGACCTCCCCAGAAGCACACCACACACAAAGAGAAAGATTAGTTTGTTTTCTTTTTTGGGGCGGGGGAGATTTTATTAAAAGTCGTAAACTTAGGCAGAATGGTAATACGAGAATAGTTGAGGAGAAGAAACAGAGAGGGTGGAGCGCCTCTATAGTACTGATGTTTTTGGAGGAGGTCGAGACCATGGAAATGTGTCGTTACAAAGTTAGGAAACAGGAGGAATGGGAGCGTAGATGGGGGGAGAAGGACACAGGCTAACGGCCCGATTCCACCGGACGTGTTACGGCCGCGTTATGGCTGCGGAACAGCTGCGCCGCGGTCACCACAGCTGATCGCTGCCACTCTAATCAATGAGACCATTTCCACCAGGCGTGCTGCGGAACGTCTCAGCAGCGTCCCAGGAGTGGCTCGCCGCGCCGCAGCGCTATCATTCCGTAGCACTTCTATTTTTGACGCGAGCCGTTGCTGAACCGCATCAATTTCAACAGAGCAGATCGAGCCGGACAGGAAGTGAAAAAGTAAAAGCCATAGAGCATCCGGTCAATTTTCAAAATAAAACACAATACTCAGCTCATGTAGCCTATCACAACTTCACATCAACATTATTACGTCATGACCGGTGGCACCAGGTCAGCAGTCAATCAATCAAAGGGTCTCAGAGGGTCGGCAACATGGACGACGAGAGACTCATTGTCGAAGTTTAGAAACATGAAGTCATTTATGTACCAAAACATCCTTTTAAGGACAATAGCCGGAAGGACAAAGCGTGGCAATTAATTGCAGTAGTTTTGGGAGTGGAAGGTGAACACATTAGGTTTAGGATTATCGCGTGATCTCGCGTGAATACGGCTGGCTCGCAAGGCAGTTCTGCGCTGCCGTTCCGCGCCCGGTGGAAATGAACACAGGGCAGAAGTCGCAGCCGTTCCGCGGCGCAGCCGTTCCGCGGCCGTAACGCGTCTGGTGGAATCCCGGCGTAAGGGACAGGTAGAAGGTCTGCAGTCATGGGCTACGCATGTTAATCATGTCCACTTGTGCTATATATATAGCAGCTAAACTAAAGTTGTGAAGACCAACTTTGCAGTTGGGGTGTAACGATACACTTATTTGAACCAAAACTTCTGGGTGGTTACAGAGGTGGACCGCGCTGTGTAAATGTGGCGTACATAGCGTTGATATGCCGAATGTAAAGGCTTGTTTTTGCGATGCGAAATATAAACTTTAGACTTTCCCCTGGACCATTTAGCCAAAGTATACAACCCCGAATCCGTAATCCGATCCGTCAGCAGAGTCCCAGAGTCCAGCAGAATGAGAGGCTATGTCAGCAGAGGCCCAGAGTCCAGCAGATTGAGAGGTTACGTTAGCCCCGAGGCCCAGAGTCCAGCAGAGTGGAGGCTACGTTAGCCCAAAGACCCAGAGTCCTGCAGAGGGGAGGCTACGTCAGCAGGGGCCCAGAGTCCAGCAGACTGGAGGCTACATCAGCAGAGGCCCCGAGTCCAGCAGAGTGGAGGCTATGTCAGCCCAGAGGCCCAGAGTCCAGCAGGGTGGAGGCTACGTCAGCAGTGGCCCAGAGTCCAGCAGAGTGGGGTGGCTACATCAGCGCGTGGTGCACGCAGCGCCCCACACTCAAACTGGGGGAAGTCCTATATAGAAATCCCAGTACTCAGAGCACCGTTCAGACCATTCTGTTGGCAAAATTAGTCCAAAATGTCCAGCCAAAACGTTGCCATTCACAACATCACAAGATTGTGTGGAGTAGCACAACACTGCTCAGAAGAAAATGACCGGGGGCAAAACAGAGTGAGGGAAAATTGTTGTCAATTACGAAGAAATTGTACCTAAGATTGGTCGTACAACTTTGGTTATTTTAAAATGTTTGGCTCCGAAGTCTGAGAAGCACAGATTAGCATAAGGTGAAAATACGTTGGCGACCAGGAAACACCAGAAACCTCTTCCACCATCAGAAAGGTTCCACCCCACAGAGCACTCCTAAAGCTTGAGGTGACACTATCGTGCCTCCCCAAGTAGCAGCTGACAGCCTAGTTATTGCTAGTCAAACCTCCGAAGTTTGACAAGCAACAACGTGCATGCTTTTCCAGCCCTGGGAAATGGAAACCATAGAAAGGAATAACATAGCATTACGTACTGTATCTTAGCTAAAGATATGACGCCTATCAGCACAGTGAAAAGAGGGCTCTAAGAAGATCCGGTGTCATGGTTGCTAAGCACTGCCTGAGCGAAGATAATTCTCCCAAACATCACACAGCAGTTTTTACTTTTTTTTTACCTCTAAAAGGTTTGAGATGGGTTCGAAACATCAGAATTTGATAAGATAGGAATCACAGCAGTTGTTTTGATTTTTTTTTTTTTGATTCAGTGTTGGTTCTGTTGCATGTTCATCACCATTTCGTTCAGATAATAAATAATTGTATGTTATATATAGACCATAATTAACCTTCTGTTTTATTTAGAGTTGTCCGGTAACGCTTTATATTAAGGTCCTTTTAATAATATTTACATATATATATTTTTTTAATCTTCATTAAAGAGCCCATGCCATTAAAATCACATTTTTCCTGTTGTTTGTTAAATAACATAGGTCTGAATAAGTTTGTGAGCTGTGGTAAGTTTGAAATCTATGCAGTTTGTCTGCTGAATGCAATAGGCAATGAAAGGAAAAAGGCAGAAGAAATGAGCCGATCTGGATAAGGTGACACTGTGACGTAGCGTTGTCAAACTATTATTCATGGCCCTGCCCACTTGGTTGGTTCGTAACCACCCACAAGAATTCTGAAGGAGTCGTGATTGAGCTAGTGCTAAATGCTAATACGTGTATGGTAGTTGCTTAGTTCGTAGTAACAGGCTAGTTACAGAATTTTGAATGCAATGGCAGAACGACATCGAAGTACATGAACTGCGACATGCTGCCTGCCGCCGGTTGCCGCGGCGCGAGGCACCACCGCCGCGAACCAGAGCCGGGCGGTGGTGCCTTGCGCCGGCAGCAGGCAGCAGGCAGCAGGCAGCAGGCAGCGCGCGGTTCTGTCTACTACAGATTGATGTGGAAGTGGAAGAACCAGAGACGTCGGAGAACCCGACGAAGTCCTTTGTGATTCATTATATCGTCTGGACGTGCACACAGCTTTTGGCCGTGATAATATGTATTATTTGATATAGATATCTATGTATTATATGATATTATTTAGATATAGAGCTCCAGGACTGTAACGCAAGTGTTGTACACTTCCTTGTTATTTGGATAACCGTTCTGCTGTTGGTGTGATGGCGCATAGCACGTCGGACTCTCGTCTCTGGTATTTCTACAACTAGACCCGTAGTGGGGGTTATCTCAGCCATGGTTGAGAATGAATTGGGGGAAAGGAACTTTGGCTTTGACTCCCTGAAGTCATGAACCACGACATGGAGGAGAAAGGGATTGTTGACCGCGGTCGTCTCCCGCCGGAGTCTCGCTGCCTATGGACCACCGCCTCGGCTTCAGGATGCGGTGATTAGCGCTGACCGCTGCCGAGGCGGCGGGAAGCAGGGCTCAAGCGGGATACATTCGCGGCCAACAATCCCTTTCTCCTCCATGTCGTGGTTCATGTAGCCTACTTCAGGGAGTCAAAGCCAAAGTTCCTTTCCCCCAATTCATTCTCAACCATGGCTGAGATAACCCCCACTACGAGTCTCGTTGTAGAAATACCAGAGACGAGAGTCCGACGTGTTATGCCATAACACCAACAGCAGAACGGTTATCCAAATAACAAGGAAGTGTACAACACTTGCGTTACAGACCTGGAGCTCTGCTCTATATCTAAATAATATCATATAATACATAGATATCTATATCAAATAATACATCACGGCCAAAAGCTGTGTGCGCGTCCAGACGATATAATGAATCACAAAGGACTCTGGTTCTTCCACTTCCACATCAATCTGAAGTAGACGCGGTCGTTTGAGATTCATAATAACCTATCGTCTGGAGGCTCACACAGCTTTTGGCCGTGATAATATATATGATATATTATATGATATAGATATCTATGTATAATATGGGTTTCTAAGAGCCATTGCGATACATCCACCGTAAACAGAGCGCATGGTACCGTGGCTACAAGCTGCTCAGGGCCAGGTGATAATATTATATATTATATGATATAGATATCTATGTATAATATGGGTTTCTACGAGCCATTGCGATACATCCACCGTAAACAGAGCGCATGGTACTGTCAGTGGCTACAAGCTGCTCAGGGCCACACCCCCACCCCCCTCCTTGACACGCCCACCGTATACAGAGCGCATGGTAGTGGCTACAAGCTGCTCAGGGCCACACCCCCACCCCCCCTCCTTGACCTGCCTTGACACGCCCACCGAAACAGCGCGTTTGGGGGAAGCTCAATGTGCGACTGTTTCGGAGTGACTGTAACTCTGCACCACGGCTGAATTTCGGGGACGTCTTTGAATACTGTGTTTGTGGCCCACTAATACCTATATTAAAGCATCATACAATAGAATGGCATGGGATCTTTAAGGTTAATAAATCCTTTGTTAAACTGCCAATTATGCATTTTGCAGGTACGGGATCTAAAGCGGGAACCCTGCTTATTAAGGTTAATAATTTCTTTATTAAACTGCTAATTATGCATTTTGCAGATACGAGATCTAAAGCGGGAACCATGATTATTAAGTTTAATAAGTCCTTTATTAAACTGCTAATTATGCATTTTGCAGGCACGAGATCTAAAGCAGGAATAGTGCTTATTAAGGTTAACAAGTCCTTTATTAAACTGCTAATTATGCATTTTGCAGGTATGGGATCTAAAGCGGGAACAATGCTTATTAAGGTTAATAAGTCCTTTGATTTTCACTTAATAACAGTTAATGAGTGCGATATATTATCAAGATTGATAAAAGGTAAAATAAAAAGTACATATACCGTAAATACAATGGCGGTGAATCACATCTTTTGAAAAATATGATTCTTTTTTAATTTTAAGAACTTCAGAATGTATTCTGGAACATCAACATTTAAAAAAACCGACTAGACAAATCTTGTATTTTGTTTGTCAGTTGTTGGTCTCCAAACGTTCGTCAAACACTTCATCAAGCATATTAGGCCATAAGGTGAACCCGTTTTTCGTTTCATCTCGTTCCCATGTCTGGGCACTAAATAATTTTTGGTCCTTAAAAAAGATATTTTGGTATTCAACAAGAAAAAAAAAGTTCTCCACTTGACATCCTGCAGTATTTTTTTAATTAGTGTTTAAAGTCGGGACTATTTCTTGATTAGCGTAAGAATATTTTCATCCCGAAAGGCGACGTTTTTGTCATGTGCTTCACATTCGACCAATTAGGTAGCCGCGCAGATCCGAGATGGCGATGTCAACTGAGTCTAGCGATGAAGAGGTAAATACTCTAAAACATCTGAAACATCTTAAAAAAGTTCGAAAAAAGACCAACAAAATATGCGACATGCATGTTACGTCTGTACGGAATGAAGAGGTGAATGATTTCACTATCACAAGGTGGGATACATACAGGAATTGTTTACAACGGTGGCTTTGCTGTCATGGCGAGTCTCATAAAGTAGCCGAGACATTCAAATCCTGCATCGATGTCGAATATAACGATATTCCTGATGACGCTGGGTTTCACTTGTTACCAGTGGTTCATTGATAAAAAGCGATTGGATTCTGCCGAAAAACGGGCCATTTGTGGGTCAAGATGAGTCTGTGGCATCGGACAACACTCAGGCTCGACAAGTGACATTCCACGAAAAAAACTAAGATCGAAGACGGGCCTGCATATCGTTTCTGCTTGCCCTGTGCTCCCTGCCTTTAGTATAATTTGCAAGAAAACGGACAAGAGCGTTACTGTGGGAGGCAAACGGCAGAAGGACCATCTTTCACAGGCAGAAACGCTTTCAGCAGGTAAACACACACACACACACACACACACACACACACACACACACACACACACACACACACACACAGTACACGTAGCACTTACAAACCATTTAATCATCTTTTATTTTTAGGCCTGTTGATGAACGCTGCCAGGATAAAGCAAGGCAGTAGCATTCTCTTGCATATTCAAGACAGAGACTGTGTTGCCATGGAGGTGCGGTACCACAAGTCCTCTTACAGACAGTACACCAGGTTCCTGACAAAATCTGCTGTAACAGTTACTGGAACCGCAGACAAAGAAGTGTGAGTTATTAAATTGCATTATCAATTATATACACATTATAAATTACAATTCATATTCTAGATGCATGACAGATAGTGTCAAGAATAATGAAATGAATATAGAATAAATAAAAGTTTCACTTTTTGAATGGTATTATGATATTACATTTGTTTTAGATGCACTTGTAAAGGCTGTTAGTATGTAGCTACAATATTGACTGCATACCTTTTGGCACATATTAAGTGTGTGTGTGTGTGCGTGTGCGTGTGCGTGCGTGCGTGTGTGTTTTCAGAAGTGAACCAACATTTGATGCCAGCTACAACATATTCTGCGAGAGGATCATCCGCCTAAGGATAATTGTAAATCAGGAGGTGCTGAGAATGAACCAGCTACGACGAATGTTTTTAAATACGGTGCAAAAACATGAAGATCGTGATGCTTCAAACTACAGGTAACAACAGAAGCTTTTTTTGGCAGCGATGTAACACACTTTTATGCTGGAAAATATCCAAAAAATAAATAAAAAGACTTTGATAGTATATTTAAACTACTAATACTTTTCAGCATGAATATATCTTTATTTACACCCTTGTGCTCCTCTTTCACTGTGTTCTTATGTTGCAGGCAGGATAAATTAAAGAGAAGGCTGACCCTGGACTTTCCCCAACTGGTGTTTCACTGCCCCGGCAAGCGCAACATCTGCGAACTGGTTTTTGTTGAGACATTGTCTGCAGATAAGCTGATAGACAGGCTACCTCATCCATCAGGTACAGACACAACTGAGTCAACTGAAGTAAGCCAAGCTGAAAGTGACACTGAACACATGGCAAGAACAACAGCTGGTCCGCAAACGACTGAGAAGACAAGGACACTTTATAGTGCAGCGCTGATATTGAAGCAGCTACTATGTGACTCTCCCGGTATGACGTGCCCCTGGCCACCCACATCAGATGATTTAAATGTGTCCGATGCAAAATCTGTTGTGCCACTTGAACTGTACAATGTTATTGCTTGGATTGTAGGTGCAACAGGGGAACCAACATTAGCCTGTTATGTTGATATTCCAGAAGATTTGAACCTAAAAGTGATATCTGTTTGTCAAGACATTATGTATCTTGCATCTAAAGGTCGGAGGCAGACACCCAAATCATTATGTCATGGTCTAAGTATTCGGCATTTAACAGGTTCCTCACAGGTTGTGTCACTGCTGAGTGGACTAGGGCATTGTGCTTCATGGGACACAGTTGTCAGTCTAGACACTAGCCTTGCCCAACTACAACTACTAGAGGGCAGAGACAAAATCCCGGTTGAATTCTCGAAGAAGAATCCTACAATACTGGTGTGGGACAATATTGACTTTGGGGAGGAGACACTGTCAGGTCGTGGAACTACTCACCATACAAATGGCATTATGCTGCAAAGTTCTGTCGCTGAACCTGCGTCAAGAACAAACAGACGACCACTACAGAAAGGAGTGTCCTCATTCAAAGCACCCCCTAGCACTCCTGTAGAACACTACCAACAGTCTAAAAGACAAGGGCCACAGAACTTGTTTCATCATCATAGCATTCCACTGCAGCTGGAAACATACAGATTTAACACCGTGTCTGCAGCCCAAACTGAACTGGCATATGTTTTTGTAAAATACATAGCTGCTGAACGATGCACAGTCCCAAGCTGGACAGGTTTCCATACATTGCTTCAAGGAGATGCTACTCTGCAAAAGTCAGCACTGCATTATCTTCCAGTCATTGTGGCTTCACCGACAGAGATGTCAACGGTAAACACAATTCTGAAGCGAAGTGTCCAAATTGCTGATCGGCTTGAACTGGACCATGTCGTGTTAGTATTTGACCAAGCTATATATGCCAAAGCTCAACAAATCCGTTGGAAAGACGAAGACTTGACAAAGCGTCTAGTGATAAGATTAGGCGAGTTTCACACATGCATGTCCTACCTCGGTATTCTAGGAAAAAGGTTTGGAGATGCAGGACTGCAAGTAATACTCATTGAGTCTGAAGTGGTTGCCCCAGGATCCATCAATGGGGTGATCAGTGGTCATCAGTATAACCGCAGCATAAGTGCGCACAAGCTTATGTACGAGTGTCTGCAACGCGCCAGAGTAAACACCTTCCTGGACTCTTTGCCACCAGTGGAGAGACATGAGTGTTTGGATGTTATTGAGGAGATAAAATGTGTATTCCCAGAGGGAACAATCAAAGTTTTGGGTGCTAATGACAAATTTGAAAAAATCTGTTGTAAGTATGCAGAATATGTGGAAAGGAGAAGTGCAGTCAACCAAACATTTGCATTCTGGAGTTCATACATCGATATGGTTCAAACACTCTTCTGTTTGTGAGAGCAACAAGAGAATCTGACTGGCAACTCCACCTGTCAACAGTTCGATTGATGATGCCGATGTTTTTTGCCTATGATCGTGTGAACTATGCTAGGTATCTACCTGCATACTGGCTGGAAATGGTCAATTTGCCTGGAACACATCCTTGCCACAACGACCTCAGCGTTAAAGGCCAGTGGACTGTCCAACGTCAAAGTGTCCATGGATTTGCCTCGATTGCCTGTGACCAGGCTATTGAGCAAACATGCAACCGAGATTCCAAGACAAAAGGTGGATGGTAGTGGTGCAACGGTTCACGGGTTTCCCGTGATCCGTACGGATCAACCATCACGGTTCGGGACGCAAGTGATCCGCGGATCGGCTGATCGGCTGAAATGTTGTGCGTTGACGTGATCAGCGCATGTTTAGAGGACAATTCCGGTATTAGCAACATCATCAAGTATCGTAGCGAAATACAGTTTCTGTTGTGTTTTATTTGGCGTTCCGTAAATCCCATTGAACGTAAACCGGAACCGGAACCGGACGTGTTTAGGTTTGGTTGTAGTCTTTTCGCTCGGTTCGCCGTATCAACAGTAGGGCTAGAACCGAGCGAAAAGACTACAACCAACCCCCCTTGCAATGAGCAATGAGTCTCCCAACCGAAATCAATGGATTTACAAAATGCCAAATAAAACACCACAGAAACTGTATTTCGCTACCAAACTAAAAAAAAAGAAGATAAGGATGTCTGCATTGCCTTGGGAGAGTGTAGACTCTAAACTCTCCACAGGAAATGCAGACATCCTGAATTGTAAATCCAGGGTTAGGGATTATTTACTATCCTATCCATGTTAAAAAGAAGAAGGAATAATGATAATAATGCCTCAGATTGCAATTTTTTTAAATATTGACCATGCTTAAAGGAAGCAGGATTATTAACTAATTTGTCACTTTATTTTGTTTTTACACAGTTGAAGATTTTATTTAAAGTCACATTTGTCTTGTTATCTTCATTGTTGTTGTTGGTCCGAAAATGATCCGACCCGTGACTCAAAAACCGTGATCCGATCCGAACCGTGAGCTTTGTGATCCGTTGCACCCCTAGTGGATGGACAGGGATAACACAGAATCGAGCTGCAGTTTATCGCTGGATATTATCACAAAATGAAAGGGCTGCTATAACAAGACAATGTGAGTCAATGGCAGGTAAATCTCCTGAACAACGGAAACGGAAAGACCTTGACAGCACACGGATTCATGCTGATGAAAAGGCTGTGACAAGAATAAGTTCCACCCGAGATCCAATGCTGAACCCTTTCGACACACACCACAAAAGTATTGTGTGTCTTAGCTCTGGGACAGTAGCAGTTGAAGAAATCCAGAAGGATTTGCTCGCAGCTCCAGACAAAGGGGAAAAAGCTGTCAAAGAGTTTATGGACCAGCGACTTTTGTCAAAATCTGTCGACATATTCTTTCCCATCAAGGCGCTTAAACTGAAAACCTTTAGTGACCAGGCAAAGACGAAGAAGAAATCTGCAGCGGGCAAGGATGTGATTCTACGGGCTGACAAGAAGCTGTTCTCCAGACTAGCGTGTTGCGGGTACTGGACTGGATGCCTGGACTCTCCTCATGGAAAACCGGCCAGAACCCCATCACCATTTTAATATGATGTGCATGTATTTACCTGTATGTCAATTGTGGCACCCATTGCACTCCTGACCATCCCTGGAAGAAGGGATCCCCTACACTGCGTTTCTTCTCAAGATTTCTTCCTTGCTGATTCAAGGGAGTTTTTCTTGCCCGTGTATTTTTGGCCTGTTAAGCCCTTTGAGACTGTAATGGTGATTAAGGGCTATACAAATAAAATAAAATTGAATTGAATTGAATTGAGACTGCTCATAATAGGCCAGAGTAGAAAAATTGACCTTAGGGAGATTCTATCCTACTCACTGGGAACGGTTTCCTATCCTCTAGCCAGTATGGATGGTTCACTTGCCAAAACTAACAAATCAGCTCTCAAGGATTTATTAGAGGCTAAAGGTGGGGACTGCCTAGTTGATAAAATCCCAGCAAATGGAGCTATTCTGTTCGATAGCATGGCGGTCATACAAGCCCTTCAGTCCAGACCACCCACCTTTGGAGAGCTCGCTGACACCATACTACAGTACGTAGGAGTGTGACGAGATCTCGTGCCACGAGATCTCGCGAGATTAAACTCGACGATATTACCCGTCCCGTTAAAAATCAGTTTCCCGAGATTTTTGAGCTATCCAAACTTCTATTTCTGCCCTGTGGGGGCAGTATTGCGCATTTGCTACGTCTAGACTACCAGAACCTAAAGAAGGAGAAGGAAAATTAAAGAGGAGGAGAAGGAGGGGAAGCAGGGGAAGCAGCGAAAGCAGCCATAAGCTGTGTTCAAAATCGTTCCCTATCAAGGATATAGTGCATTAGATAGGGTGCTCACCATTTTGTAGTGGTGTTCGAATTCTCACTGGTTAATTTCATGCACTATATGGTGCACTTAAAATACCCAAAATTTTAGTGTACATACGATGTTCCCTACATGTTACTCCCGTATACCACAATGCTATGCGGTCATGTAGTTCCGGAGGAGAAGAAGAAGCTGAATAAGTGCGAAAAGGGATACATTTAATGATGTCTCCGGCTTTCGTTCAAAATTAATTTAAAAAAAAAACTTGAACAAGGAAATGTAACATTCAACAACAATACAACCTCCAGCTTTCCTCGTGAGTTCCCGGTTTGTTTACATGATGTGGGCGCATCTGTCTACATCACACAAATACCCGGCGCATTTACTGACGCAAATGACGTTTAGAAATTAGAATTATTTAATTACTTTATTTTACTTTAACTTTTATAAATTTTAGTTTAGTTTCAATTTCATGCATGTAAAGAGTTATAATAAAGCATTTAAAATTGCATGTGCAACTCGGTTAAATAAAAGTCTGTTGGTCCAGTCATATATTTTGTCATTGTAGTTTTCTTAAAATCTCGTCTTGTCTCGTTCTCGTGAACCCAATATCGTGTCTCGTCTCGTCTCGTGAGCTGAGTGTATCGTCACACCCTTTTGCACATAATATTGTTTACACTTGAAAAAAAGAGAATTATTTAATTTAATTTATTTTACTTCAACTTTTATAAATTTTAGTTTTAGTTTCAATTTCATGCATGTAAAGAGTTATAATGAAACATTTCAAAATGCATGTGCAACTCTGTTAAATAAAAGTCTGTTGGTCCAGTCATATACTTTTGTAGAGCTGTCAGTTAAACGCGTTATTAACGGCGTTAACGCAAACCAATTTTAACGGCGTTTAAAAATGTATATATATATTTTTTTTTTTTCTTCGCTCAAAACAAAGTAGCAGTAATGACAAGTTCAAATGACATTTGTTCAAAGCAGTCGTTTAATTGCACTATAGGCTCTTTTTTTGTATCGTGCTGTTATGATCAGTATATGCCAATGTTGTTATCAATAAAAAATCATTTGCACAAGGCAAGCCGATGCACTTCACCATGTTGATAAGAGAATTAAAATGAGAAGAATTATGGGACAAAAAAATCAAGGATTAAATATTTTAATCGCTTGACAGCTCTATTTTGTCATTGTAGTTTTCTTAAAATCTCGTCTCGTCTCGTTCTCGGGAACCAAATATCATGTTTCGTCTCGTCTCGTGAGCTGAGTGTATCGTCACACCCCTAGTACTTAGTTAAGCTGGCTCTGCAGTACAAAGTGTGAAAGGGTAGACTTTGTGATAGACCAGTATCCTGAAATCAGCATTAAGAATGTAGAACGGTCACGTAGAGCTGTTGGTGGCACACAACAGGTGCAAATTTATGGAAGGACCCAGAAGACACCAACTCAATGGAAAAAAGTTTCTATCTGATGGAACAAACAAAGCGGCACTGGCTGAATTCCTCTTTGATGCGTGGAAAGATGCTGATCTAACTGTTGTGGGCAAAGACTTGACTGTTTACATAGCACATGGAGAACTGTGTCACAAAGTAACAGATGGTTCACAAACTGTAATTGCTGTTAAGGATCTTGAATGTGATCATGAGGAATGTGACACAAGGATGTTCTTACATGCACATCATGCTGCACAGGAACATGAAACAGTCATCATTAAGAGCCCTGAAGTCTGCGGAGAGATCTTCCATGTAGCTTGATTTTCTTCACGGGAGTTGGCAACAGGACAAGAATCATTGACCTTGTTAAGTTGTCAACAGCCCTCGGAAACGGTGTGTGTTTGGCACTTATTGGAATTCATACCTTCTCAGGTTGCGACTCCACAAGCGCCTTTCATGGCAAGGGGAAAAGAAAGACGTTTTTTCTGTTGCTTGCGAAAAGGAAGAATACCTGTCTGCATTTACACATCTGGGAAGCAGTTTTGAATTGGACCAGTCAACATTTGATGTGCTGAGCAAATATGTGTGCCAATTGTATGGCCAATCATCTGCAGAAAATGTCAACGATGCAAGGTACAGAGCATTCTGCATGGCATCATCAGCTTTGCCGGAACTCTCAATGCCCCCTACAAGTGATGCCCTGCACCAACACTGCAAAAGGGCAAACTACCAGGCTGCAATAATGAGACATTCTCTCAAAGGTATAATGTCTGTCCCTTCACCCAATGGTAATGGATGGCACGTTGAGGATGGGGAGTTAAAAGTTACATGGATGACTACAAATCCTGCCCCTGAGAGTGTGTTAAAAGTAGTCCACTGCAGCTGCAAGTAGAGCAAATGTGAGACAGGAAGATGTTCCTGTATGTCTGCAAGACTGTCCTGTACTGATTTGTGTCGGTGCCAAAATTGTGCCAATATTTCCATGGAAAAAGAGGATAAAAGCACATGGGAAGATGGCTCTGATGATAGTGATAGCTAAGAGATTAACAATGTCTCCCTCGTTCAGAATTTTATTAGAGAACCGATAATCAGTTAGTTCTCTAATAAAAAAGTATTTTGCAATTTCTTTTTTAGTTACTTATGTTAAATACTTTAAAAATAAAATGTGAGGTTACAGTGCACTTGACCTTAAAAAAAGTATAATAATCATAGTTTGAGTTTGTGCCAAATTTGAGGAAAATGTATCAAATAATTCCTGAGATATGGCTTTAACAATGTGCAAAGCTAAGACAAAATAATAAAAAAAATATTAAAAAAATACTCAAGACCTGCTGTGACACCAACACATTGTTTTGTTCAGGTAAATATTGTTTTATAACATATTGTGTACAGATTCTGAACTGTAATGCAGTTTTTGTTGTATTATCAATTTTCGGCATTATTCAATATTTTGATTGATGTCATCCATTTTGGGCCAAAGCGTTCTTTATTTATTTATTTATTTTACTTCCTCTTATAACACAGTATCTACTGAAATTTTTAATGGATAAAACATCATTGTTAAGCAAAATGTACCATGTGTATGTTCAATTGTACAGGTTGCTATTCACTTATTTTGAAGCGTTTTTCTCATTTCTTTTGTACATTTCATGGTTTAAATTCAAATGAAAGTATATTAATGCTAAAATACTTATCTCAAATGTTAGGTATATGTATGAATGTCAATTTGTGGGAGAGATTATGTTTCCAGAATGAATGTAAATACATTTAAAGGCAAGGCAACTTTATTTATATAGCACTTTTCATACACAAGGCAGACTCAAAGTGCTTCACATATAAACATTGTTATACAATAAATAAAATAATAGATAGGTAAAAGAAAACATATGCAAAGAAATGAGTAAAATAGAAAGTTAAAAAGGCTTTTTAGTAAGTAAAATTGAAAGTGCAATGTATTTAAGAAAGTGAGAAAATTAAATTGAAAGTTATTTAAGATCAGATCAACAGACTCTCTGGAACCCAAGTCGGGACTACAACCCGACCTAAAGGACAATATTCTAGGACTCTAACCCAGCTTCTAGGACTCTAGCCCAGCAACCTTTCTCTCTGGTATCAGATCATGTATTTTTCTGGTAAAAATAGAAAATAAAGGGAAAGTTAAAAAGGCATTTTAGTAAAATAAAGGTACACGTATCAACATTGACAAACTAGCAAAGATGAACAAATCACTTGGATGACATGCTATTACAATATTCTAGGACTCTAACCCTGACCAAAGGCCTTATTCTACAAACTCAGGACTCTAATCCTTATACAAATACAAACTAAACTCAGGACTCTAACCCTTATACAAATACAAACAAACTCAGGACTCTAACCCTTATACAAATACAAACTCAGGAGCAGAAAGCTAAAGGAAACATAAAAGTCTTCAATCTTGTTTTGAAGGTGCTCAGAGTTGGGGCAAGTCTTAAATCCTCAGGGAGTTTATTCCAGCTATTTGTTGCATAGTAACTAAATCCTGTTTTCCCATGTTTCGTGTTTACTCTGGGGATAATTAACAGATTGGTCTCAGAAGATCTTAGTGTTCTAGAAGGCTTATGTAGTGGAAGCATATCAGTTAAATATTTTGGGCCTAAACCATGTAGGGATTTATAGGTTAGCAACATGATTTTAAAATCAATTCTCTGACCTACAGGAAGCCAATGTAATGATTTAAGAATTGGTGTAATATGTTCAAATTTTTTGGTCTTTGTTAAAACTCTAGCAGCAGCATTCTGAACAAGCTGAAGCTTCCTTAGAGTTTGTTTTGGGAGACCTGTAAGGAGACCATTGCAGTAATCAAGCTTACTAGTGATAAAGGCATGTACAAGTTTTTGTAAGTCTTCGGTGGACATGAGCCCTCTAAGTCTTGCTAAATTTTTAAGGTGATAATATGCAGATTTTGTAACTGATTTGATGTGACTTTCGAAATGTAAATCAGAATCCATGATAACCCCTAGGTTTCTGGCTTTGATTTAGGTTTTCAGGGACAGAGAGTGAAGGTGTTGGGTTACTTTAAGCCTTTCCGTTTTAGCACCAAATACAATTATCTCTGTTTTATCCTAATTTAGCTGAAGGAAATTTCGGCACATCCAGTCTTTCCCTTGCTCAATGCACTGGCACAGCAGATCTATGGGCCGATAGTCATTTGGTGATAGCGATACATAGATTTGCGTGTCATCAGCATAGCAATGATGGTCAATATTGTTATTATGCATGATTTGCCCTAGTGGGAGCATGAAGATGTTGAATAAAGAGGGTCCTTAGATCGAACCTTGTGGGACTCCACACGTCACGTTGGTTGATTCTGATACAAAGTCGCCGATGGAAACAAAGTAGTTCCTATTTTGTAGGTAGGATCTGAACCAATTTAAGACTGTGCCTGAAAGCCCCACCCAGTTTTCTAACCTGTCCAAAAGTATTGTATGGTCTACAGTGTCGAATGCAGCACTGAGGTCAAGTAGCATTAGTATTGAGGTTTTGCCAGAGTCTGTGTTAAGACAGATGTCGTTTACAACTTTAATGAGGGCGGTCTCAGTGCTGTGCAGGGGTCGAAATCCTGATTGGAAGGTGTCATAACAACCAGTTGATGCCAGGAAGTGATTAAGTTGCTGGAGGACAACTTTCTCAATGATTTTACTTATGAATGGCAGATTTGATATTGGTCTGTAGTTGTTAATAATAGAGGTATCTAGGCTCCGCTTTTTTAAAAGGGGTTTAATAACTGCAGTTTTCAGGGCTTTTGGGAAGTTGCCTGACTGGAGAGAGTTGTTAACTATCTGCAATATGTCTATTGCTAGGCAGTCAAAAACATTCTTAAAGAGGTTGGTAGGTAAAGAATCAAGGCAACAGGTGGATGGCTTTAGTTGTGTAACAGTTTCCACAAGAGTTTTAGAGTCAATAACATTAAAGCATGCCATCCCTGCCACGTTACTTTTGCCTGAACAGGGTGGTAGTCCAACATTTTTGTTTGAAGTGGAGATATTGATGGCGCGTCTGATGCCTTCAATTTTATCAGTATAAAAAGCTGCAAACTCATTGCATTTCTGCGTGGAATGGAGATCAGGTGGAATTTGTGTTGGGGGGTTTGTCAGTCTGTCAACAGTTGCAAATAGGATTTTTGCATTATTATTATTGGATTTAATGATATTGGAGAAAAATGTTTCTCTAGCACTTTTTAAGTCTGAATTGTAGGCACGGAGGCTCTCTTTGTAGATATCATGGTGAATATGAAGTTTTGTTTTACGCCAGATGCGTTCAACCTTCCTGCATTCTTTTTTCTGTGCTGTTACAGAAGCTGCTTTTCTCCAGGGTGCCTTTTGCTTTCCAGAAATCGTTTTAACCTTGTAAGGTGCAATGACATCCATGACTTTCAAAATGTTCAAATTAAAGTTTTCTACAAGATCATCAGCAGAACATGGGTTGAGAGGTGGTAGTAAGGAGATGGCCTTTCTAAAAAGTACATACGATTCTTCATTGATATACCGTTTTTTGACAGTATTTGATTTTGTCTGTATGTTGGGAATAAAAGATATATTAAAGAAAACACAAAAGTGGTCAGACAAGGAAGGATCAGTCACAGAGAGATCAGAAACATTGAGGCCCTTTGTGATAACCAGGTCTATAGTGTGGCCCTTACAATGAGTAGTCTCTTTCACATGTTGGGACAGTTCAAATGTGTCCAAAATGGTAAAAAGTTTTTTTGCACACTTGTCATTCAAATCATCAGTATGAAAATCACCAGTTATAACTAGACAGTCAAAGTCTGTGGAGATGCTAGACAATAATTCTGTGAATTCATCGAAAAAATGTGCAGAGTATGTGGGTGGCCTGTAAATAATTAATAGTATAATATTTGAATGATGGAAAATCACCAAATAACATCTGTTTCCCCTGAAAATCATTTTTAAATATAACAGCAACCCCTCCACCTCTTTTTCCAGATCTACATGCATCAAAAAAGTTATAGTTGGGAGGAGCTGTCTCTATCAGAACGGTTGCACTGTTATTTTGTTCCAGCCATGTTTCAGTTAAAAACATAAAATCCAGTTTAGAGGTGGTAATAAATCATTAACTAAAAATGATTTGTTATTAAGAGACCTCACATTAAGTAGACCCATCCTGATGGTGTTGTTGATAGGCTTTAAGGTTGTTTTTGGTTTGGGGGAAATATGTATGAGATTTGTGAGGTTAGCAGTGTGTCTAAGTTTCCCTTTGTTTACTCTCTTAGTGGTTACAGCAGGAATGCAAAAGTTGCCATGTTTTGACATAACCTTGGGTTCAGCAGATTATGCGAAACGTCCTTTATACTTTGTCTACGGCTGAACCCTTTTTTGTCTCAGTAATACTCAGGACTACTATCAGTACAGGGGGCGGGGGGCTGGGGCGCCCTCCGCTTTGGTGTTATCAGCCTGTGGGAATGACCCTGGCGATGCTATCATTGACACAGATGCAAGTTTGATGCCTACATATTCCTGTTTCTTAAATTCAGCTGAAAAATCGCAAAGGGAGGAGACAGTGGAGCTGGAGTTGTTGTGGCTATGGGAGAGATGACGAGGGGGGTGGCCGTTCCTCGCGAAGCCAGCATCGGCGATGGGGGAGGGCACGGTGTCCATGGTGTCGGGCAGGCTGTTGTCTCTCTTCAAGGTCTTTGGTCTGTAATGCAGAGGAGGGGGGTGGCCGTTCCTCGTCAAGCCAGCATCAGCGATTGGGGAAGGCACAGTGTTGATGCCGTCGGGCGGGCTGTTGTCTCTCTTCAAGGTCTGTGGGCTGTCTGCTATCTGTGTGTCAGATAGTGGCAGAGTAGATGTGTGGGGGAGGCTGTAGTCTCGCTTCTTCTCTGTGCTCCGATTGTGGCCTGTGCGTCAGACCATGGCAAGATTGTGGCCTGTGCGTAAAGCGAGAAGAGAAGATTGTCCCTCAACATTTTTGAGCCTAACCTGTTTGGGTGTAGGCCATCTGCTCTGAAAAGATATTTACGCCCCCAGAATAAGTTGAAATTGTCAATAAAGCCCCTTCCTCTTTCATTGCAGACTCTGGAAAGCCATGTATTCAGTGCAAGTAGAAGACTGAATCTGTTTATTCCCCTGTCAACTGCTGGTATGGGTCCACTGATGAATGAGTTGATGTGTATTTTGTCCAGTGTATCCAATAGATCAGCGTAATCCCTCTTCAGAAGTTCTGACTGTTCTCTTTGAATATCACTAAATCCTCCATGCACAATAATCTGAGATTTTGGGGTTTTCCAATATGATTTTGGCTAGTTTATGGTTGATATCACTAACCATTCCATATGGGAAGTTGCATGTTTTGATCTTCTTACCGGTTATATCCTTGATGGTTGAGTCTCCTATAATCAGAGTGTCTGGTTCATCCGCTTCCTCTGAGATGGGCCCTTGTTGGACGGTGGCAGACACATGCGCAGCCCGCCTCCGTGGCGACTGGTTGTTCCATGTCTCTCCGTACCGTCTGTCCGGACACATTTCAGGGGTCAGGGGTGCACAGGTGGCCGAGGCATGCGCAGCTCGCCTCCATGGCGACTGGTTCATGTTCCGTCTCTGTCCGCACTGTCTGTCCGGACGCATCTCGGGGCTCAGGGGTGCATGGGTGGCAGGCTCGTTCGTGGACTCTTGAAGTGGCAGGAACCGGTTCTTCAGTGGCAGGGTTAATTTCAGTGACGGGCTAATCCGGCTGATAACTTTAGCTTTGGGTAGTTTAGCATTTGGCGTTGAGTGATCTTGTTGATTCACTTTGGTATGTTGTTTTGGCTTAGCGCCGACTCTGTGCCAGTGAAACGCAGCTGGAACTGTCTCTCTCTTGTCCAGCTTCGGGAAGGATACAGTGTAGCTTTGATCATCTTGCTGTATCTGAGTGAGCTCAGCAAACTCACCCATCGGCACTGTATCCTGTAGGGGTCCTTTGCATTTTTCTAATGCTGCTAGTCTCGTTTCCATTAAAGCCACCGTCTGTCGCAGTTTGGTGCAGTCTGTGCATTTCCCAGTCTCCGTGCCTGAGATATCCGAGTACAGAGGCATGTTGGCGATAGGAAAGTCCAAGGCTTTTTCTGCGGTCTGATCCGGGAGTAAAAAGTGCCAAAATGTATTGTTGAATCGAGCGATGGAGGACGACGAAAACAAACTATATACTGTTAGGTATTATGATCATGAAATAAAATAAGATAAAATAGATCTGAACGATGAATTAAGTAGTTTTTTCCAATGCCTAGCGGAGCTTCGGGAAACATGACCTCTCTCTGCTGATGCTGCTCTAGATAAATGCAAGAAAAAACAGCTGGATAAGATTTTCGTTTTTTTGTAATTCCTATTTTCATACATTTATGGCTCTTAAAAAAAACTGCAGGATATTTTGCGGAGAACTTTTAATCTGATGTCCAGAATGACATTGTCTATACAAAAATGCGAAAAAAGAGTAGTGCCCAGACGTGGGAACGAAAATCACTTTCTAGCCACTTTTTCCTGGTTCACCTTATGGCCTTTATGCGTCAAGCCGTCATCCACTTGAATAAACATAACTTCCGGTTTAAAACGACCTTCAAAATAAAAGCCTTTAAAGGATATATTATATGAGGCACAAAACAGATCACACTCGCTCAACATGTGCAGATTTATTAACATAAATAAGCCTAAAAAATGCTTAGTAAAGTTTTAACAATGACATAATAGGTTCGTTTTTAAGACAATGGGTTTGTAATGTTTTTATTAACTATAAGAAACTCATAAGACTATTATTAATATTATTAAGCAATGAATAAATAGTTAACACGTTTCTAATAAGTGCTTATGAAAAGTCTTAGAATATCACAATAAGTAAGGGATAATCACCAAGAGGCAGGGCAATGAACAGTTTGATATGCCCGGCTCGTGGACGGCGGTAACCTTCCACGAGCCGTGCATATCTAACTGTTTATTGCCCTGCCTTGAGGAGATTATCCCGTTTATTCTACTTCTTGCTTGCTAACATAATAATACAATTAAAATACTTTAATAATTATGCTTTTTCTTATTCGTATTGCATGCTTATTAAATGTATACTCTGTTTGAGTTCATCTCCCTCAAAAAGTAGTCCCCTTTATTAACGATCGATCAAACTTGATCGATCAAACTCGATCTAAATGTTTTGGACACCTCTAAGGGCATTATCGCGCTTATACCATGGTCACTTGCCAAAGAAAAGAAATGAAGATCATTAATTTATATTTTCATGCTATTTACAATCCAAGTATAAAGTTTTTCACATGCCATAATTGAGTTTCCCTGGTAACGTAAGGCTCTTATGCAACGGAAACGTTGTTCACTCCTCCAGTAAATAGGATGGACCTTAGCTACGGCTTGGCAACGTGAGGTATTCTAGTCCGCTGAGCTATAAGCCAGAGAGCTAACGTTATGGAATTTACATATTTATAATTCGAAATTCGTCCCAGCCTTTATACCAGATACTCTAGGGTCTATAGTATAAAACTGCGTTGTCTGATTATAGTTTAATTCATTTTTCAAGATTTACCAGCTCTCGTTTTGAAGAATAATCTCTGCGCCATTCGTTTCAATGGGAATCGCGATGGTTTATACTTTCAACATTAAGTTTTACATATTTATAATTTTAAATTCGTCCCAGCCTACATACCACAGTTACTATATGGTCCATAGTATATAACCGCGTTTTCCTATTACAGTTTAATGCATTTTTCACAATTTACCAGCTTTCGTTTTGAAGGCTGAAACACAAACGGCGTATTGATCTACTATTTGATGGCGCTGTGCTCAGTCAGCAGCAAGTAGAACCTACAAGTCAGCGGGCAACCTGCCGGGTTAATGACCTCCTCCCAGCCATTCAGAATCAACCATTCTTAAATGAAGTAGATTAAACAAGTTTATTATGTTATTATTAACACTTATGGATAGTCTTATTAACACCAATTAATGTTAATAAGCATAATTAAGTGTCTTATTAACTATTAACAACCAGCCCACCAATTTTGATTCTGTTATGCGTACAAACAATTATTGATTATTACAATTCAATAAAGTTTCTGGACTCATGCTAACTACGTTTTATCTGATTTACTTCAAATGTGTTCTGAATCATTGATGATCATTCTGATATCAATTCAAAGCGAAATTTAAAACAAAATCATAACTGCTGGTTTTACATCTGTAAACTATTATAAAACACTGGATTTAACCTGATAAATGGCTGAAACTTTGAACATATTACATCTTAAAAACTGCACCACTTGACAAGGCTGAACCAGCAACTGTGGAAGCCTGCAAATCGTTTGTCAAATACCATTCTTGGTCAAGGGACAAGATCTTGCAGAACACTATGTATTGTATAATCACTGTCTCTCTTGAGTAAATCTTGCAGAACACTATGCATTGTATGATCACAGTTTCTTCTAATTGTTGGCATTTTCATTTTCTATTTACCATTGCTGTAACTGGCAACTTTGTTCAATGTTTCCAGATATTGGGCCCTATTTTAACGGTCTGAAACGCAAGTGGGAAGCGCAAAACGCAAGTAGCTTTGTGGGCGGTTCTACGGCGCTATCGCTATTTTACAGGCGGATAAATGACACTTAGGCCGCGGCGCAAATGTGTCAAAAGGGTTGGTCTGAAGCAGCCTAATTACCCGTAGGTGTGGTTTGGGCGTAACGTGCAACAAACCAATGAGAGTGCCAGCTCCCATCCCCTTTAAGAGCCATGAGCGCATTTGAATCGGACGAGTTGATATTTTGACAGCGCGTCTGCAGTCTCCGATGAGACAGATGCACATGAATTTCAAACTGCAAATGGCTTAGTTTATTGCCAAATAATATGGCCTAATTCACACATGGAATAAGGGGGTTTCTTCCACAACTTCAGAAATACTGAGTCCTCAAATAAATTTCGGCAAAGAAAACGTATGATAGGCTATAACATATGATATGCGGTAACTGTGGTTCTATTTAATGATATACGCAATACATTATAAACATTGTTTCTTATCAGTATTGTATGCTATCCTAATATGCATGTGTCCCCGCGGTAATAGACATTGCCATTGATTGTATTATGCGTTACGTGTTTAGTTTGCCCAAGTGAAGGAGTTCAAGTACCTCGGGGTCTTGTTCGCGAGTGAGGGAACTATGGAGCGTGAGATTGGCCGGAGAATCGGAGCGGTATTGCGTTCGCTTTACCGCACCGTTGTTACGAAAAGAGCTGAGCCGCAAGGCAAAGCTCTCGATCTACCGGTCGATCTTCGTTCCTATCCTCACCTATGGTCATGAGGGTTGGGTGATGACCGAAAGGACGAGATTGCGGGTACAAGCGGCCGAGATGAGTTTTCTCAGAAGGGTGGCTGGCGTCTCCCTTAGGGATAGGGTGAGAAGCTCAGCCATCCGTGAGGAACTCGGATTAGAGCCGCTGCTCCTTTACTTAGAAAGGAGTCAGCTGAGGTGGTTCGGGCATCTGGTAACGATGCCCACTGGGCGCCTTCCTTGGGAGGTGTTTCAGGCACGTCCAGTGGGGAGGAGACCTCGGGGAAGACCCAGGACTAGGTGGAGAGATTATATCTCAACACTGGCCTGGGAACGCCTCGGGATCCCCCCGTCAGAGCTGGTCAATGTGGCCCGGGAAAGGGAAGTCTGGGGCCCCCTGCTTGAGCTGCTCCCCCTGCGACCCGACCCCGGATAAGCGAACGAAGATGAGATGATGATGAGAGTGTTTAGTTTGCGTGTGTTTAAACAGAGCACACATGCGCGCCCGCATTCATTCATTCTTTTTAACACTCACTCGCGGTAAAACAATGTTTTTCACGATCAAATAGGCCTACTCATCAATCCTAAAAGTTATGGGCATGTAGGCCTACACGATGTCTGTGTCAAGAAAATATGTGTTTGCTGTACGGTGTTTGCAGATGCATTGATTTAAAAGTACAACTTATTACCGCTGCATCAGCTGTTCTTTCCCAAATAATTTACCAAGAATGTGCGGCTATGTAGATGAGAGAAGCAAAGTGTATGCGCGAGGTGCACAAGCAATCCGTATGCATCGCATGCGCATGTATGCATGCGCCCTTAAAATAGCATCTGAACAACGCGCCACTGACTTTAAACCAGGTATAAACCAAGTCACTTGCGCCGGATGCAAGATAGGGCCCATTGACTTTGTTCATTTGGGAGTTATTTTTTCTCTGGAAATCGACATGTTGGTTCCTTACAGACTTGATATATATTTGAACCTATTTGTGTTTCAACATATTTGGCTTGAATAAGCTTGCAAAAGTCATCATTGTTTATTGCCATTTCTGTCCTAGCATAATGAGCCTTAAGCCTGAGGGCACAATCATAAATTCATCATAATTATATCCACTTATTACAGGATCCCAACTTCCCATTGACATCCCCAAACCACTCAATATACATCTCACAACCTTATAAAAAATATTATAGATCTGAATTTTATTTATTATGGTTCTGAAAAAAGTAAGCTGGGTTTCAATAGCATCCAGCAGATGAAATCTCAGCCCCCCCTTCAGGCCCCCCTCCAAAGCCCTTAAACACACGACTAGCCGGCTAGCACCAGCAACTGCTGTCTTGTAGAGACTGGTCTGACCACTGAGAGATGGGCAGAGCGTGTATAGCCGGGCTGGCAGGTAGTAGAAAACAGTTAGGCCTACCAATTAATTTGGGGGGAATAATATGATTGGATAGGCTCACAGATGTCTTTTTTTTTTACAAGAGCATTTGAGTTAGGGATTGCTGTCTGGATGTACAGAGAATTTAAATAATATGACAAACCTTGTAAAATCCTATCCTAGCTTTAACACTGTCTTCCTCTACCCTTGGTGCACAGTAACCAGAGAGAGAGGTCATGTTTCCCGAAGCTCCGCTAGGCATTGGAAAAAACTACTTAATTCATCGTTCAGATCTACTTTATCTTATTTTATTTACAACAGTATATATCAGGGCTCCAGACTAACTTTTTCCTTGGGTGCACTGGTGCGCCTACATTTTTAATTTGGGTGCACCAGCACGTATTTATGGTGCACACCCAAGTTTTGAGTTGTTGACGGGGGGGGGGGGGGGGTTGGACCGTGCCTGCCTTGCGCTGAGTTGTTGACGGGGGGGGGCAACCGGGCAGCTGCACCGGTTGCACCGTCGATATTTACGCCATTGATTAATGATATTTTGACCATTAAATAAATGCCTTAAATAAATGCCGAATCTGTATCTCTCATAAAGAATATCGTCAGACAATGCCAAGGGATCGGTTCTGTCCCGAAAAACCCTCTGTCTCCGGAGAGACGCCTGTACGATAAGTGCGCCGAGGTCCATGGGAACACCCACAAATGGTGACGCCATTATCGGAGGAGGGGCTATGAAGCTGCGCACGCCGATATAAGTAGCCGATCTCCGCGTAGACTCGCTGAAAAGCTGCTCCCGACCAGGTTTGGTTGCGAGCGTAAGTCACCATGGTGATACTGCGACGCTAAAAGAGATCGACTTTCATGGTACAGCTAACCCAGGCTTTCAGCTCAACATACCTCGTTAACCCTCTAATCTAAGCTTCGTAGTACAGGCCCCTGGATTGGGCTTCGCGGGTTTGTTTACCGCCGTTACTGCCGGTTTATTTTAGGTATCTAATAAATCGCTGTCTAATCAATACTTCACTCACTGCCTCTTCCGTGGTCATTACAATATTATGAATAGACTGCTCTGTAAAAAAAATTAATAATAATAATTATACCAGATACATTTTCAGTCGCACCGGTGCGCCCAAATAAAATATTTGGTCGCACTACCCCGAATTCTAGGCGCATGTGCGCCCAAATTAGGCGCACTCTGGAGCCCTGAGTTTGTTTCCATCGTCCTCAATCGCTCGATTCAAAAATACATTTTGGCACTTTTTACTCCTGGATCAGACCGCAGAAAAAGCCTTGGACTTTCCTATCGCCAACATGCCTCCGTATTCGGATATCTCAGGCACGGAGACTGGGAAATGCACAGACTGCGCCAAACTGCAACAGACATTGGCTTTAATTGAAACGAGACTAGCAGCAGTAGAAAAATGCAAAGGACTCCTACAGGATACAGTGCCGATGGGTGAGTTTGCTGAGCTCACTCAGATACAGCAAGATGACCAAAGCTACACTGTATCCTTCCCGAAGCTGGACAAGAGAGAGACAGTTCCAGCTGCGTCTCACTGGCACAGAGTCGGCGCTAAGCCAAAGCAACATACCAAAGTGAATCAACAAGTTCACTCAACACCAAATGCTGAGCTACCCAAAGCTAAAGTTACATGTATCAGCCGGATTAGCCCCTCACTGAAATTAACCCTGCCACTGAAGAACCGGTTCCTGCCACTTCAAGAGTCCACGAACGCGCCTGCCACCGATGCACCCCTGAGCCCCGAGATGCGTCCGGATGGACAGTGCGGACAGAGACGGA
The DNA here is from genome assembly GCF_026213295.1 of Gadus chalcogrammus. Taxonomy (NCBI): domain Eukaryota; kingdom Metazoa; phylum Chordata; class Actinopteri; order Gadiformes; family Gadidae; genus Gadus; species Gadus chalcogrammus. The sequence goes on along the minus strand of NC_079414.1, from coordinate 1,874,072 downwards.
ACAACCAGTCGCCACGGAGGCGGGCTGCGCATGTGTCTGCCACCGTCCAACAAGGGCCCATCCCAGAGACAGATGAACCAGACACTCTGATTATAGGAGACTCAACTATCAAGGATATAACCGGTAAGAAGATCAAAACATGCATCTTCCCATATGGAATGGTTAGTGATATCAACCATAAACTAGCCAAAATCATATTGGAAAACCCCAAAATCTCACAGATTATTGTGCATGCAGGATTTAATGATATTCAAAGAGAACAGTCAGAACTTCTGAAGAGGGATTACACTGATCTATTGGACACACTGGACAAAATACACATCAAGTCTTTCATCAGTGGACCCATACCAACAGTTGACAGGGGAATAAACAGATTCAGTCGTCTACTTGCACTGAATACATGGCTTTCCAGAGTCTGCAATGAAAGAGGAAGGGACTTTATTGACAATTTCAACTTATTCTGGGGGCGCAAATATCTTTTCAGAGCAGATGGCCTACACCCAAACAGGTTAGGCTCAAAACTGTTGAGGGACAATCTTCTCTTCTCGCTTTACGCACAAGCCACAATCTTGCCATGGTCTGACGCACAGGCCACAATCAGAGCACAGGTTGAGAAGAAGCGAGACTACAGCCTCCCCCACACAACTACTCTGCAACTATCTGACACACAGATAGCAGACAGCCCACAGACCTTGAAGAGAGACAACAGCCCGCCCGACGCCATCAACACTGTGCCCTCCCCCATCGCTGATGCTGGCTTGGCGAGGAACGGCCATCCCCCTCCTCTGCATTCCCCCATCGACGATGACCTCCAGCCTCATCTCTCCCATAGCCACAACAACAACTCCAGCTCCAATGTCTCCCTTTGCAATTTTCCAGCCGAATTTAAGAAACTGGAATATGCTGGCATCAAACTTGCATCTGTGTCAATGATAGCATCGCCACGTCATGGCCGCAGGCTGCTAACACCCAGGAGGATGGCGCCCCACCCCCCCCCCCGTACTGATAGTAGTCCTGAGTATTACTGAGACAAAAAAAGGTTCAGCCGTAGACACAGTATAAAGGAAGTTTCACATAATCTGCTGAACCCAAGGTAGCCTACGTCAAAGCAGGGCAACTTTCGCATTCATGCTGTAACCACTAAGAGAGTAAACAAAGGGAAACTTAGACACACTGCTAACCTCACAAATCTCATATCTATTGCCTCCAAACCAAAAACAACCTTAAAGCCTATCAACAGCACCATCAGGGTGGCTCTACTTAATGTGAGGTCTCTTAATAACAAATCATTTTTAGTTAATGATTTTATTAACACTTCTAAACTGGATTTTATGTTTTTAACTGAAACATGGATGGAACAAAATAACAGTGCAACCGTTCTGATAGAGACAGCTCCTCCCGACTATAACTTTTTTGATGCATGTAGATCTGGAAAAAGAGGTGGAGGGGTTGCAGCTATATTTAAAAATGTTGATGATTTTCCATCGTTTGAATACCTTAGTGCTGCATTGAAATGCTCCCCCAGAGTTCTCCTATTAATTATTTACAGGCCACCCACATATTCTGCAAATTTTTTCGATGACTTCACAGAATTATTGTCTAGAATCTCCACAGAATTTGACTGTCTAGTTATAACTGGTGACTTCAATTTTCATACTGATGATTTGAATGACAAGTGTGCAAAAAAACTTTTTACCATTTTGGACACATTTGAACTGTCTCAACATGTGAAAGAGGCTACTCATTGTAAGGGGCACACTCTAGACCTGGTTATCACAAAGGGCCTCAATGTTTCTGATCTCTCTGTGACTGATCCTTCCTTGTCTGACCACTTTTATGTTTTCTTTAACATATCTTTTATTCCCGACATACAGACAAAATCAAACACTGTCAAAAAACGGTATATCAATGAAGATTCTAATGTACTTTTTAAAAAGGCCATCTCCTTGCTACCACCTCTAAACCCATGTTCTGCTGATGATCTTGTAGAAAACTTTAATTTGAAAATTTTGAAAGTCATAGATGTCATTGCACCTTATAAGGTTAAAACGATTTCTGGAAAGCAAAAGGCACCCTGGAGAAAAGCTGCTTCTGTAACAGCACAGAAAAAAGAATGCAGGAAGGTTGAACGCATCTGGCGTAAAACAAAACTTCATATTCACCATGATATCTATAAAGAGAGCCTCCGTGCCTACAATTTAGACTTAAAAAATGCTAGAGAAACATTTTTCTCCAATATCATTAAAACCAACACTAATAATGCAAAAACCCTATTTGCAACTGTTGACAGACTGACCAACCCCCCAACACAAATTCCACCTGATCTCCATTCCACGCAGAAATGCAATGAGTTTGCAGCTTTTTATACTGATAAAATTGAAGGTATCAGACGCGCCATCAATATCTCCACTTCAAACAAAAATGTTGGACTACCACCCTGTTCAGGCAAAAATAACGTGGCAAGGATGGTATGCTTTAATGTTATAGACCAGTGGTTTTCAAACTGTGGGGCGCGCCCCCCCTGGGGGGCGCCAGAGTTCTTCAGGGGGGGCGCGACGTGAGAAAAAAATCAACCCGAAGAAAAACCTGAAAGTCGATGATTCAAATCATCAATCGTACTTCAACTGTAGAAGTAACCTAACTAAATCAATTTTCAACCGTTTATCTTCGTGCAAACAATTTAACAAATCTACACACTTGTATCTTCAATAATATCGAAACAGAATTTCGATATCATTTAAAATTTCTTCAGAACCACCGTTTTAGTTTCATACCGCTTCGTTTTCAGCTGTTTTCATTGAAGACGTCTGCCCATTCTGATACACCTAGTTCTAGACATCGTAACTCATTAATTTTTCAACCGTTTACCATTGTTCAAACCATTGAACAAATCTATGCACTTGTATCTTCAATACTATCCAAATTTGTATACTATCCGGAATTTTGATAGCATTTATACTTTTTTCAGAATCACAGTTTTAGTTTCAAACCGGCATCGTTTTCAGTTGCTTATAATAATTTAGGTCACCATAGCAACGCCGGTAAACAAACCCCGCCGAATAGTCAAATCTCTGGACTGAAAAAGCAGATCTGATTCGACTCTGAAAATTCAGAGTCGGGGACCCTGAATGAATCTGTGTAAACTGGCAGTTTACACAGATTAAGATGTTCAAATCTATTTAAAAAAGGTTAAGCTAAAACATGCTTAGATAAAGTTGTTAAATTGTGTTAAGAAATGTGTTTAAAAACGCACAAAGATGTTGTAATGTTTCAGAAATATGTTTAAAATGTTTAAAAAATATGTTTCAAAAATATGTTTCAAATGTTTAAAAAATATGTTTCAAATGTTTTAAAATTATGATCAGAGATATTTAAAATGTGTAAAATAATTAAGATAGCTTTCAAAATACAGGTCTTTAGAAAAAATATATTTGGGGGGGGGGGGGCTCAGCTGAATTTTTTCTCTGAGGGGGGGCTCACTCTCTCACACTTTGAAAACCCCTGTTATAGACTCTCAAAATCTTGTGGAAACTGTGACACAACTAAAGACATCCACCTGTTGCCTTGATACTATACCTACTAGGGATGGGCATAATTAATCGATGCTCGATAATCGATCGTTAAGAAATGCGTCGATCAATTTATATTGTTATCGATCAAAAGGACGTTGTGTTGCATACTGTGAGTCTTGAAGCATTTAATTGAATATCACTATGTGGGAGAAATACCACCCTGCCGACTGGTGGAAAGTGAATGGAAGAAGGTTCCTGTCAAAGTTAGCGCGACAATACCTCTGCATCCCCGCAACTTCGGTCCCGTCAGAGCGGGTGTTTTCTGCTGCTGGACTGACAGTTACAAGGCTGCGTTCGCATCTGACCCGCGAGCATGTTAACATGCTTATATTCCTAAATAAAAATATGTAGGCTGGAGTTATGCTATGGACAGTAGGGACAGTCACCACCGTATGTGAGTCGCTCTTTTTTTCTTAATGTGTTGTCTCTCGCTCCGCTTTTCTTTCGGCTTGGTGCCTCTTGGAGTCGTTACATTTTGCCAAAACTGTGATATTTTAGCAACAAGTTCAGCCTTATATATGTTCAATAAGGTATTGCTTTTAGATAGACTAGTTCATGCAATTGTTTGTAAATGGGTGGCTCATCTTTTTGTTGCGAGCCTTTTCCGCGCGCCGGCTGCAGCCTATAGGCATTATGTGTCGGCCTTTTTCCCCCCGTCTTTTCAAAACAGTTATACCGTTTAATGCCCACTTTTAGCCTACTGCCTTTGTTTGATTATTGTTGTCCGATAAGTTGGCTACTTATTGTAATTGGAATAGGCTACAGATTTAGTCTTGTTGAATCGTTTCCAAACCTTTAAGAGCGCCTGTAGGCGCATTGTTCGGACTTTACGAGCGCCGCATAGGCCTATAACCTATAATGCCTGTATTTATTATTTTAAAACTGTTAAACAGTTGTAGGTCTTCAAGTTAACTGTATTGTATTAATGTTGGCCCATACATTATTGTTGGAATAAAGATTTCATTGATAAAAACATGCTGCATTTTCTACCAACGGGAATTTCAATATAGCCTAGAAAAAAGTTAATGATTAATCGATAATTGATCGATAACTCTAGCGATGCTCGATCAAGGAAATTTCTTCAAATGCCCATCCCTAATACCTACCAACCTCTTTAAGAATGTTTTCGACTGCCTAGCAGCAGACATATTGCAGATAGTTAACAACTCTCTCCAGTCAGGCAATTTCCCAAAAGCTTTGAAAACTGCAGTTATTAAACCCCTTTTAAAAAAGCGGAGCCTAGATGCCTCTGTTATTAACAATTACAGACGAATATCAAATCTACCCTTCATAAGTAAAATCATTGAGAAAGTTGTCCTCCAGCAACTTAATCACTTCTTGGCATCAACTGGTTGCTATGACACCTTCCAATCAGGATTTCGACCCCTGCACAGCATGGAGACCGCCCTTATTAAAGTTGTAAACGACATCCGTCTTAACACAGACTCTGGCAAAATCTCAATACTAATGCTACTTGACCTCAGTGCTGCATTCGACTCTGTAGACCATACATTACTTCTGGACAGGTTAGAAAACTTGGTGGGGCTTTCAGGCACCGTCTTAAATTGGTTCAGGTCCTACCTACAAAATAGGAACTACTTTGTTTCCATTGGTGACTTTGTATCAGAATCAACCAACGTGACATGTGGAGTCCCACAAGGTTCGATCTTAGGACCCTCTTTATTCAACATCTACATGCTCCCACTAGGGCAAATCATGCAAAATAACAATATTGACAATCATTGCTATGCTGATGACACGCAAATCTATGTATCGCTATCACCAAATGACTATCGGCCCATAGATCTGCTGTGCCAGTGCATTGAGCAAGTGAAAGAATGGATGTGCCGAAATTTCCTTCAACTAAATGAGGACAAAACAGAGATAATTGTATTTGGTTCTAAAACGGAAAGGCTTAAAGTAACCGAACACCTTCACTCTCTGTCCCTGAAAACCTCAATCAAAGCCAGAAATCTAGGGGTTATCATGGATTCAGATTTACATTTCGACAGTCACATCAAATCAGTTACAAAATCGGCATATTATCACCTTAAAAATGTAGCAAGACTTAGAGGGCTCATGTCCACCGAAGACTTACAAAAACTTGTACATGCCTTTATCACTAGTAAGCTTGATTACTGCAATGGTCTCCTTACAGGTCTCCCAAAACAAACTCTGAGGAAGCTTCAGCTTGTTCAGAATGCTGCTGCTAGAGTTCTAACAAAGACCAAAAAATTTGATCATATTACACCAATTCTGAAATCATTACATTGGCTTCCTGTAGGTCAGAGAATTGACTTTAAAATCATGTTGCTAACCTATAAATCCCTACATGGTTTAGGCCCAAAATATTTAACTTATATGCTTCCACTACATCAGCCGTCTAGACCACTAAGATCCTCTGAGACCAATCTGTTAATTATCCCCAGAGTAAACACAAAACATGGGAAAGCAGGATTTAGTTACTATGCAACAAATAGCTGGAATAAACTCCCAGAGGATTTAAGACTTGCCCCAACTCTGAGCACCTTTAAAACAAGACTGAAGACTTTTGTTTGCTATAGCTTTCTGCTAAATCTTAAATACATTGCACTTTCTACTTTGCCTTTATTTTCTATTTTAATACTAAAATGCCTTTTTCTATTTTATGTTTGCTTTAGCTTTCAGCTAAATATCTATTATTTTATTTTATTGTATGACAGTGTTTATATGTGAAGCACTTTGAGTCTGCCTTGTGTATGAAAAGTGCTATATAAATAAAGTTGCCTTGCCTTGCCTTGGTGCTGAGGTGCTGTAACCAGTGAGTTTGCATCTTCTGAACTTGCCCATGGAGCAGGGCTTATTGTTTAGGGCCACAGTGAAGTGGCACGACATACATTTAAGGTAGTATCCCAACAATGAAACATAATTATGCTCCGGAAGCCAACTGATAAACAGTCTGCAAGCCGAGCTCCGACCACCTCGCGCTCTCTGCAATTGTAGCTTTTCAAATTTGTTTGAAAAGAAAAACAGAAAAGAAAGCGGGTTATCAAGCCTTGAATAAAAGAAAGCTCATATGCTGTGTCAGCACTTATTTGATAATTTATTCAAAGATTAAAACATTTTTTACTTTAATTTTTATGTATCTTCATGCATAGAAAGCCTAATAATTGAGAAATATGATTGTCCAAATGAACACTGAAACTGTTGAAGTTTGAGGGATGAATATATACTGACACACCATGCTATACTTGATCAATAAATAGCTCTTTAGAGGCTTTCCAGGAGCTGGACAGAATGGGATGGAAAGGACGCATCCCACCACTTCAGCTTTAGTCAGACTGAAACCCCAATAATGAGAAAGCACGGTTTGTTTTTATGGTGATTTGATTGTAAAGATTCTCATGACCCTGCACCAGAGGAGACGGGAATCTACCAGAATCCTCCTGGAACCTTTTTCATAATGAAACGTAAACCCTTCCATGGATATCCAACAGAAACTTATCCATTAAAAAAAGTTTGCTCAAAGAATTCGTACATCCCGTTTCCAACAACACACTTGCTCATGCGGAGTAAGATCATGGACATCATAAATACATTTTCTGCCCTTTGAAAACATTTATATTGGCTGTTTTGTTAAATAAATGCTTATATTATACTTAATATTTTAAACCATTGGCTTGTTATGTTGATTCACATGGACATCTGAATTAATCAAATGTAATCTACCAGAGGATTTCATTCAATGTATTTATGAATAGATTTGATTGCCACCATTCTTCAAGAAGAGTGCTGCTTTACAATCCTTTGTTATGCTCCCTTGTTGTCTCAAAGAGGTAAACAAAAGATGCCCAGTTTGGTTTGCACAAGGACAGCCATGGAATCATCCTCATCTAGTTTTTAACATCTAGTTGGGTGTACTATACTCTCTCTGGGTGTACTATATCGTTCTCCATCCCTGACAGTACACGAAGTGATGAAGTGGTGTGTGTCTGATGAACTGGTAAACATTGTATTAACAGCCTGTCTAGCAGCCTGGGTAGGGGAAACAGCATGGATCGAAGCCCACAGGGGGTTTGGTGTGCTCGACACCCATAAGAATAAAATATATAAAACCCATTCTACATGGGAACACGCTGATAACAGCCTCTCTCCTAAAGAACTGAGCTGCCAGGAGTGCTTGCTATAGACTGAGCTTAATTAGCAATGCAGATAGATAGGCCTCGCTGCAATCAGAGGTAACAAAGAAACATCCGAAACCCAACATGAGCAACAGCCTCATATCTGGTACAAAGGTTTAACGGTACAATATGTAACATGGACACCGTGTGCTAAAAAAATTTACTGCAGGCCGCCCCCCCTCCTTGGAGTCCAAGCTCACGTGGGTTGCCAGGTTGAGGAAACTGAGGGAACATTACTGGGTTAAGGTGAGTGCAGAATTAACACAACGACACACGACAACAAGGCCTACACTGTAACTTGATCAGCTAACAACGGGTTTGCAATTAATTTGCCAACTCATGTCGGTCTTGAAATCCTTGTAGGCTAGAGACCTTCTCCAACTTCAAGTTCAGCTCCATTGATTCCAGGCTTCTCAGGTTGGGTAGAATCAGTACAATCTTGGTGGATCTACTTTGTGGGCTTCTTGCCTTCATGGCTGCAGCACATATTTCATATCTGGACAAAAGGGAATCATAACACTCTGGCAAACAGACTAACAAACGGGCCGACCGGAAGGGAAAGTATTTAGAGTCAGGATGTTACCCTAAACTCTGAAGAATTATGATGGTCAATCTAGGATTTTGTTCAGTACATGTTACAAATTGTTCCCTTAATTTCCAATGGAATCATTTCGGTGCTTTTTCTTTATTGGTTTGATTATTCTTGAACTATTAATGTGATCAAAATAGGACGACTGATGAATAATTTAATGTACGGTCATTTAAAAGTGGAATACTGTACACACATCCCTCTTAAAGTATATCAACTAATATACTACATAAACTAAACATTAAAACTAATTCAAAACACTTTTATGTAGTATGTATATACATTGTATCTTTCTGATGCATCAGTCATTCAGACTGGACTAAGCTAAAGCAGAAACTTTCTAATGGGCATCGTATTAATGTCCTTCACAGTTGGAAGAGCAGTTGTGCCTTCCATCATTGTCAACTGAAGAAAATTACACGCCATTTTCCAAAAGGTTAAATGGTGAAAAAAACTAGGTGTCGGGAAGAGAAGGGAGAGGGAGAAACTTTCAAAAGAAAGGCACAGAGGAGAGGAACAACAAGAGTTATCGTTGTACCGTTACCAAGACTGAGGGAGACGGACAAGACCGAGGGAGAGACAGATAAACAGAACTTGAGACGAAACAAACAAATACAAAAGAGAGTGAAAAGCTTGGCCAGACTCATACAGTCGTACAATGAGGAATGGAGTCAATCACAAGAAAGCCAGACAGGGAGTGTGTGTGTTTGTGTCCACTTGCGCCCTATTTAACACACTATTAAGGCTGTTTTGTAGTCGTGTACAAAATGTGTATAAAATGGTTCCCTATGTAGTGCACAGTGTAATACCCATAATGCAACATTAATGAGGGTCCAACAAATGCACGTATTTCCAAAGCATACCTTTTGCTGCAGAGAAATCTCATGTAAATGAGCGGTCACCATGAAACAACTGTTTGCGCTTCTTTATGCCACAAAACGTCTCCCTGATGGATTGATGCACATCATCATTGTTCAAATGGCCCCCTATATCTATCCCCTAACTACTGTACTATACAGCGTTCACTATATAGGGAACAGGTTATGAGGGAGCAAGGGAGACACAACCAAATTACAGAGCCAATGTAGCCATAGACGCCCAGCTGGAGGGAGAATAGACATTTTCACACGGCCAAGGCGGTATGGTCGCGGCTTGGCACACCCTGCAATTTCACTGTCTTGCCTACGTAAAACCGAGGGGGTATAATCGCACTTTGTCAAGGAGCAGGCTTTCTCGGTTCTTTGGAGTAGGCGGGACTACCCGCGGAGAGTAGACTTCTTTATAATTTGCATTCTCTGTATGTTTTTATTATTTTATTATTTAAGCCACTATCATGCAAGAATGAGTATACATCTGAGTTTAGGCTACAAACGCAAAAACGCCAACATATTCTTTATTATGCTGACCATTTGTTTTTTATCATAAGGAAAGTTCCTCTGCTCCTTTCCCCTAGTTCGCACCATCTTTCCCCGTCTTCGTTAAATGCGACTGCACCACCTTCTCTCCCATGATGGTCAGCACCTTGTGGATTTGGCCGTCTCACCCGTTAAAACTACTCATGTCGATATCCCTGAGTTGTCTCTGTCGTAGAGACAACGCAGCCTAACACCTCTACCCAAGTCCCGCCCCTGGAACCGTGATGCCGTCTAATTCTCTTTACATGAAAATGAAACCACCAATATGTGTTGGGTCCAAGAGGGTAAATTGGGGTTCAAAATCAAGCCGGTATATTACCTCGGTCAGTGTAAATGCGCGGAAAAAGGCATAAGACGTGAATATTTGGCAGTGTAAAAAAGTTGAATGAGTCCTCCTGTCGTGGAAATATCAATCATAACTATAAATATACAATCATATAAATATTAAATTAACCTTGTTTATATAATTATTATGCACATTAGAAGGAACTGTATACATTCTCCCTGTATCTTAAAACACATCCCTTCCTCTCTAACTGAGAGAGGTTAAGGTAATTCGGATTTGAATTCCCACTGGAGCCAGTGAGTCTGGTATTGAGACCAGGCCAATCGACTGACATCTTTGTTGTGTAAACTTGTTAACAGCCATGTCTTACAGACATGCAGATATGTCCAATTTCCACCTATTGTATTGCAAATTTACTTGGCCTAAGGTCACTCCCACTCCCTACCAACAATGAAAACGTTTCCCTATAAGAATCTTGTTCATCTATTGTCTCATGAAATGTATCCTTGGTAACTTTGCTGCCTGTACTTTTCCCATGATCATGCTTTAAGATTAAATCAAATATTTCGCTGTCCGACGTGTCCTCGAGAGAAGTTTCTCTTCATCAAATGGCGTTGTCGGCAGGATCCCAATATGAGATCATCAGACTGGTAAGTTATGTTTTTTTTTTAATTACTATCTTGCCATTCAGACCCTCTGAATTTGCCGGAATTTGGAAAATGGATGAACACATGCGAATAGTATCTGACCCGGACCTTTGGATGCGATTAGCACTAAAACAAATATTCAGCTCACTTTTTAATGTGACGTATGCAGGAGTGTTGGCGGAGGTTTATAACGACCTTGGACTGCAACATTTTGAGATTCCTATGAGTAGATGTACAATACTATTGGTAATTCCTTTGTATTGACTCTACCCGCTAAAATACGACTCTCATTAAGGGTAATAATCCCTCCAGAGAACTTCGTACATTAAAAAGAAAGGGGGGATAAGTGGATAATTGCCCTGCCTCTGGTATGATGAATGTAAACAAGTGGTTTATTTTATATAAGGGTGAATATGACGCCCTCGGGAAGAGCGATCTAAAAGCATGAGGTTTCATTTAAATTCTTATTTAGGCGGAGGCTCTGTCTGATATTTTTTGCTAAAATATCCAAGAATTAGGTATCCCTACCAATTGATGATCCGTACTACGTAGGCATCAAGGATTGGCCGGTAGTAGACTGTTTGTTCCTACGAATGGGAAGCTTGTGCCTTGTGGATCATTAGCAAGATTCCGCACTGCAGACTCTCTCTTGTTATGTGAAGTATGTAGGAGTGTTGGCGGAGGTTTATCACGACCTTGGACTGCAACGTTTTGAGTTTCCTATCCGAGTGGATGTCCTGTACCATCGGAGACTCCTTTGTATTGGCTCTACTCGCTAAAATACGACTCTCATTAAGGGTAATAACCCTCCAGAGAACTACATACATTGATAGAGTTAGGTTGGTAAGAATTCCAAGTAAATTCCATTCAGTAAGTAGTAATAAACCAGTTTGGGACCCCACATACGGCCAACCAGTTTTGGACCTCACATGATATGGGTAGTGTATGTCCCTCGGAAGATAAGCAATTCTGACCCGGACCTTTGACCGCCGTTTTTGCACTGCTTGCGGTTTTTGCACTGCTCATCATATCATCACTGGTATGATGAATATAGACAAGAGATCTATTTCAAATAGGGGTGATGATTGCGCCCACGGGAAGACCAAGTAGGATGAATTGAGTGGCCTCATGTTGTTTGAGCCTGAATGAATCAATGTACACAAAATAGAGGAGCCTCCCAACCTAAAGACACCAACGACGGCGGAAAATTTGATTTAACCACTGTTCAACTTTTCTTGTCATGTTACTAAACTTATCTTGTTTCAGAAAAGTGGACGAGTGTTAAAGCTAAATATAATAGAGAAATAACGTCCGGCCTTTACGGCCGAAAACAGTGCCAGCAGTAAGTGTGGCACTGAAACATCTGAGGGAATAGGCCCCCCTCGGTTGTGAAAAGAAAAAATATATAAAGAACATCGTTGTGTCTCATCCTAATTGTTATGTTTTGTATTTTTCGCGCCGTGTTTCTATCCTAAACTTTCTTTCCATGCTTTGCTTTCATGTTGTCTACAACCTCTTGTAGACCCTTCTTCTCTCCACAGCGCTGGAGAAGCAGTTTTTACGCCGTCCCGAAATTCTAAATGTATTTGAATGTGATCGTAATAGATTTACTGCTGAGTTGTATTAATATGATCTGAGAGATTGTATAGATTTTTTTTCAGATAAATAGCAATGTCCAAGGAACGCATGCCCGAAAAACGTAGCAGTTCAGGACAATGATCCAGAGCCAGAGGACAATTCAACTCTACAGAAGTTTTTTCTTCAAACAGGTTTGATTGACAAACCACGAGTGAGTACCCTGAAACTAACATAGAAATAAATAAATCAGGCTCCCTTGAGACATTGACTTTACTCTGATTTACAGATTTTGTACAAAATGATTAATGTCATTCAGTTAGGTAACATTACTTTGTTTCTTTATCAAACAGATCTGTGGTCTCCATTTACGTTGAGTTCCACATGTTTTAAAATTATTAAATACATTAACATACTTTTAGAATTAAAGAATTCATGACGTAAAACTATAACCCAAATGATTGTGTTTTGTTTCGTATATCCCTATCTGTTGTATCAGCTGTGTGTGTATTCCTTTATTTGTATTAATTTGTTTGTGTTTTCTTTCCAAGAGAACGTCTGACTCCCACAGTCATAAGGAAGTAAAATGGGCGCCCATTCATCAAAACGGGACGCTAAGGTGACAATAACGGTATCTAAGCAAATTAAAAAAAGAGCGGACCTGGTAAGAACCCGCTATGGTAAGAAAAAAAACGATCCTATAGTGCCACCAAGATCCCCCGCAGATATAGTCTTGAGAGAAGAAGGCATATACTCGGTTTTTCCATTTACTTATGATGTGTATGAATGGACAGATGGCTGTTGGCCAATAGGTGGTTATTTTGATTCTTGCAAACTACAAGAATTAAAAGAAACGATAACATCTGGACCAGATCCGAAATGGGATTTTCATTACACACAGAATTGTTTAGATGCATGGATTCGCACGGAAAAAAGACACCCAATACCGAAACCAGGTAAACAAGACTTAACTCCAGAAATTGCGTCTAACATTTTCCAAAAAACGATGCAAATCAACCCAGATTGGCCAGAATTGTAACAGCTCTGTTGGACATAACAGCAACTAGTAATGCAGAACATGTTGATAAATTAATGACTGAAATAGAGTTAACAGCCGCAGAAGTAGACGCTATTAAAACAGCCCAAAACAACATAAAAGACAAAACCGTCCTCACTACACTTTGTGTATGGAGCCAACGTCAACTCGTTATAGACCTAAACAGATTGCAGAAACTAGCGCGTAAAGTAGGACTTTCCGTTAACCAAGACTGTACAGGATTGTTTCCCAAACTGCCCACAGATAACGGACTAGACGACACCGAACTCGCCGCAATAGCAATCGCAACCCGAAAATCCAAAGAATCTAATCAACTCGGTGCTTCAGGTACAGCGTCTAGCGCTGCACCAACAATACCCATTACAACCTCCTCACAGTCGTGTCAAATTGAGCAATGCCCGAAAATAACAATAGGCGACTCCGCGATATTGAAACCTTGGTCACCAAGTGAAGCGCAATCAATGGCCAAAGATGCTCCAGATCCCCTTCGCGCGCCAACACCTTTTTTACATTGGTTGAATCAAATGTGTACAATTTACAGTCCATTACCAGGAGACGTGTTAATCATTCTAAAATTGGCATACGGTTCAAAATGGCAATTAGTTCGAGAATTGTTTCACGTCCCTCAAAGAGCCGAATGGGGATCAGAAGAAACAACATCTCCCTAGACATTTGGTTGGACACAGTCTGTGAAAGAGTGGTAAAAGCCGAAGCATCAAGTCGTGCTGACTTTTCCATTGTTACTCAGACCATACAGAAACCAGATGAAGCCCCCGTAGAATTTTCTCAACGTTTTAGACACACATGGGAGGAAAGCGCTGGAATAACAATGGACTCAAATTAGGGCTGGGCGATATGGACCAAAAGTCATATCTCGATATCTTCAAGCAGAATATCGATATAAGATAAATATCGATGTTTGAGGGGGGGGGGATGGATTTGATATTACTATTTCTACCGTTCGGAATTGAATACAGTTTGATGGTTGAATAAACTGTGGACTAGACACTGCCTCCGCCTCGTATTTGAGAACATTATAATATATAACATCACGGCCAAAAGCTTTGTGCGCCTCCGAAATATTATGAACCGTAACGACTGCGTGGGGGGGCCGTTGCATGTCATGTCCCATGACATGCTATTTTATGTATTCTTTGATATAGGTATTAGTGGGCAACTAACACAGTATTCAAAGACGTTCCCGAAATTCTGCCTTGGTGCAGTTACAGCCACTCCGAGCCAGTCGCACATTGAGCTTCCCCCAAATGCGCTGTTTTGGTGTCTGTAGCTATAATGCAAATGAGGAGGAGCGAGGCGGGTCAAGGAGGAGGGTGGGGGTGTGGCCCTGAGCAGCTTGCAGCCATGGTACCCTGCGTTCTGTTTACAGTGGATGTATCGCAATGGCGAGGCGCACACAGCCTTTAGCCGTGTTCTGTAAATATTCTAGAACACACGGGAGGCATGTCGCAGTTCATGTACTTCAGCGAGTCAAAGCCAAAGTTCCTTTCCCCCAATTATTTCTCAACCATGGCTCAGATAACCCCCACTACAGTCTCGTTGTGGAAATACAAGAGACGTCAAAGAACCGACAAGAAACACTTGCATTACAGTGTGTGTATTCACACACACATGTGGCGCTCGCACGGTCGTGTCTCATTGGCGGGCCAACGTCTCTGGGCGGGCCAGGCAGAGTAAGGGGAGGAGCTTAGATGCTTTGTGACGGACCTAAAAACATTCCAAATCAGCGCGCTTGAGCCTCCGTTTTTTCAAAGGCGAGCAGAACAGCTAGTGCTCGTTTTACACCAAACGCAAGTTTTAGCCACTGGGGGACCATAGGCAGACTAGGGGAACTCATATTTATGTTAGAAAACCTCATAAAGTGATATTTTCATGTCATGGGACCTTTAATGTTTTATGTTTGGGTCTCGCGGAGTGAGAAACCTTGAAGTTACTGTGGAGTTACCGTTATTACTATACCTACCTACCAATTCGATTTACAATTACTATTCCTACCGTTCAGAATTGAATACAGTTTGATGGTTGAATAAAACGTGGACTAGAAACTGCCTCCGCCTCGTATATGAGAACATTATAACATATAATATCACGGCCAAAAGCGGTGTGCACCTCCGGAATATTATGCACAGAATTGCAACCCTTTGGTTGCGACAGTTTTTAAGCACTCTCTACAAATTACGTGATTTTGTAATTCGTCAGACACCTTATATCCAAACCATTTCCATACTGTGGAGCCGTTGGTCTTTCGCTTGCAAACAAGCTCCTCAGAGCTGCTTGTGCAGGCGGACTCCATAGCTGTGTTCGAAATCGTTCCCTATCACGGATATAGTGCACTATATAGGGTGCTCGCCATTTTGTAGTGGTATTCAAATTCTCAGTGGTTAAATTCATGCAGAATATAGTGCACTTAAAATACCCAATGAAAAGTGAACGATTTCGAATACGGCTCATGTTTTGCGATTTCAAAAAGTGACGTGAGTCAGTGGAGGGGGGGGGGGGGGGCGGGGGGGGGGGAGGTAGAGACTGTGTGTGTGAGCCGGAGGCAGAGCGGGAGAGACATAAGCAGAGTTACGAAATAGCAGGCGGCAGGCGCGGTTCGAAACTGGTGTTATTTGGGACAAATGTGCTGTAATTTCAACGCAAATTTAATTATATCGATGTTGACGATATGGTCTCATTTCATATCGCGTTTGAAAAAATATCGATATATCGCCCAGGCCTAACTCAAATATGATGTTTACTGTACAAACGTTTATAAACTGCCTTAACCCACAAACTCCCTCTCTTCTCATTCTAACTGATTTGCAACGGCAGAAAAAAACACTAACTCAACTAACCACACAATTGGCTAATATGGAACGCTTAGGCATGTTTAAAGATAAAAAGAAAACTAACCTAAGTAACCATCAAGCAGGAATGTTTCTGCAGCACAACTACAAAGAACGGAACAAAAGACAGTTAAAAAAAACAGACCCAGGAGTACAGAGAACGTACTTATGAGAATGACCGAGACCAATACGATTTTAATTCGAAAAAAAGTCAAGTTAAAGATAACCATAACCACAGCGACCTGTATGGAAAGGACACACGTGACGGAAACCCCCCCAGATGCTATTACTGCGAAAAGATTGGTCAAATATTGCAGAAAGAAACACAGCGACGAGGCCAAACCGTCGGCCCCGCCCATGGAACCAGTCCGCGCCCCCACACCATGAAGAACCCCCTCCAATGCCCAGGTGAGTATAATCATTACTAGGACCCCTTGGAGAAGGAAACAACGATCCAGACAACGCTTCTTCAACTGTCTTCCACCCCCACCGAAAATCCTAAATGCTCCGTGCAGGTAGGACAAAACCATTTTGAATTTCTTGTCGATTCTGGTGCTACAGTATCAGCTATTAACAAAACTGGTATTTTACAAGAAAGTAACAAAACATTGAGAACGGTTGGTATTGCTGGCATAGCGATGAGTGAAACAATATCAAAGCCGGTTCCTACTATTGTATCACATGTCCCGTTTGAACAGAAGTTTTTAATCTCTCCCTCCTCTCCTGTTAATTTAATGGGAAGAGATATGTTGTGTAAACTAAATGCAGTAATTTTTGGTACTCCGGATGGTTTGTTTATGCAAATACCCGATAATAAGTTGATTCAGGCTTCCCAATTGTTAACGCATACCGAAGTAACTACTGCTTACTTGTGGAGATTGTTAGGAAAACCTAGTGTTGATATCTGCAATATCGAAAACATTCAAAGTTTGTCTAAAACGTCCCCATCTCTCGCCGTTGGTCTAACGCAAATGTTGCCTTTTGAAACCTTTCATTGTAACGCTACATTGTTTAACGACGTCGTACCAATAGAATATCAACAGAAGACGTGCTCGTTTCTAAATCACACTGATGCATTTAATCCTATCACGCAACTATACATTGGTTAGGCCGGTTGTGCTGCAGTTGTGTCTCTCACAAAATACCAATTTTCTCTCCTTCACGATGATACAACAGTACCACACATCATACTAGCTATTTCACCAACACATACACCCCAATAATTAGAAAACATGATTAAAACCCTACACAACACAAAACCCATTAGTTCATCAGCGACCTCTACAGGTATACTGCACACGCTACAGTCTGACGGTTGGAGACTAGATTTGAAAACCCTGTTGTTTGCGAATTCGAGTTGTACATTCGAAAAACACTCTCCAGCACCGTCTCCTGATAACAGTCCACCCCAGAGTTTATCCCAGGTACCATCTAAACTATGGGCCATGCATAAAAATCATGCAGGATTTGTAAACTCTTCACCACCTCTTAAAGTTACATTAAAGTCAGATGCTACTTTGCCTTGTATTCGACAGTATCGTTTGTCCCCCGAAGCATTAGATGGGATTCAGCCAGTAATAACTTCTCTTTTATCTCAAGGCATTCTAAAGGAAACTACTAGTCCTTGTAACACACCCATATTGCCCCTCCCGAAGCCAGGGAGACCAGATGAATGAGGAGGGCCTGTGCAGAGGTAATGGCTGTCTGTGTGTCTAGAACCATAACAAGGTCAGTGGGTGTATAAACACAAAGGCATGACGTTGCAATGCTTTTGTTCTTCTAGATATATTACGATGTGAAAGAATACAGGAATCTAGGGCTACATCTAACAATTATTTTATTAATCGATTAATTGGTAGATAATTTTTTCGATTAATCGATGAATCGGATAAAAAAGAGAAACATTTGTAATTGCCGCATCTTTATTCAAAAACAAAACATTACTTTCACAGTGCAGACTGAAGTTTAAAAACAGGTTATTGCTCCAACGTCCCTGAGCTATGAAAAGTCATATTAATATTAAAAAATATCAAACACTGGAAAAAAAAAAAAAAAACATACAATGTATGATATACATTTTTATATGTAAATGTATATACAGCATATACAAAAATTAAAAGGCTCCTTTCTTTTATAAAGTGCACAAAATTACGTTTTCAGTTTTCAGTGAAGTGCCTGATCTGTTAGAACAATAAATAAATAATAAAAAATAAAGGAAAATGCAAGTTACCAATCTGTCCACACTGTATTTGTTTCAACATTAACATTTGACATTAACGCCTTCTTGCCTGGTGCTCTAACACACACACACCTGGCTAAGGCTTGCTCTCTTCTTGGAAGCTACGTTGCCTGCGGCAGAGAACAGCCGCTCTGATGGTGTCGAGGTGCCAGGGATGCGTAAGTAGGACTTGGCTAGCTTGGCCAATATCGGATATTTGTCCTTGTTATTCTTCCACCACTGCAATGGGTTTTCTTCCTTAGCAAGTTTCTGAGGACTTATTTTCCTACTTTGGTGTTGACATCATCATCATCTCCACTTGATCCATCCCCTTCTTCACTGCTGGAACCAAGGAGTGAATCAAGTAGAGTGGCAAGAGGTGTTGATGCAGAAGCTGTATTGGTGGAAGTGACGAGCAGTGAGTTGAAAAGCCTGCAACGGCCCCGACTCGTAGGCAACATTCTCGGTGGACTTGGATAGCCCCTTCACAAGTGGAGGTATTGCAGATATTGTTGTGTATTTCTCTGCACGCATGAACACAGTGGCACATTCAAAAGCCTTGAGGGCTTTTAAATGTTCTTCTAATGTTCTTCTTTCACTGTTCTGGTTTCAAATCATGGTACCTTTTTCCTTTCTGTGTGACAGAGATGTAAGACAGTGTTGCTGTTACAGGCCATCTTTGCTCAATCAGTTGACTGACCATATAAAAGGTGCTGTTCCGCCTTGTGCTTTCATCTTGAACAAGGCTGTGCTCAGGTGTGACCATTTGTTGGAGTTTTGCTCGTACCTTACCGCTGGCTAGCTCACTTTTTCTTTAAATGTTCCACGAGACATCTTGCAGCCTCAACAGCCTTTTCAATGCTTCGATTGCAGCATCGATCACGAGTTTCAAGGTATGACAACTGCAATGCACTCTTCTCCTATGACCACCTATTCTTCTCCTCCAGGATGCGTGCCGCAGCCACAACATTGGCACTGTCACACCAAAATTGTACCGGGGGCGAAAATTTCACCGCTTACGTAATCTGCGTTCAAAATTCCAAACCTGCCTGGCAAAGGACAATTGCGTCGAACGTCGCCTGGCAACGGACGATCTAGTTGAACGTTGCCTGGCAACGGACAATCACGTCGAACGATGACGTAGGAAGGTTCATGAACAATTGCCAACATTCGCGCTCATTCATTGAGCGTCACAAGACGAAATAACATTAAGCAGAAATCACTTATTTTACAAATGACATTTATTAGCGTTGCTAACTTATATTTGTATTGTATTTAATTGTTTAATTGCATTTAGCTAGTAAACTGAGTGTATTAACACAAGCTAGCTAGATTATGATACACTTTAAACACTCAGTTTACTAGATAGATTCAATACAATACAAATATAAAGTAAAAACAAGTGTTATCTGTATTATGTCATTTCGCCTTTGGCAACATGAGCGCAAATGTTTTTTGAAATCTGCCTGGCAGTGGACAATCACGTCGAACAATGACGTAATGTTTTCGGATTATGTAGGAGGTACAATTTTCGCCCCCGGTACAATTTTGGTGTGACAGCACCATTATCATGGACTATGGCAATCATGTTGCTAGGAGGGATTTCAAACCTGGCTACAACTTCTTCCAACCATTCTGCGATGTTGGATCCAGTATGTCTGTCCTGCAGTGGCATGGTAGTGAGGCAGATTGACTTCATGTCCCAATCGTCTGTGATGTAGTGGCAAGTAACACCGAGGTAGGCCTCAATGGCTTAACTTGTCCAAACATCAGTGGTGAGAGCAAGTTTGCTGTTGTTGCCGTTGTTTAAAGCAGTCTTCACTTCATTGAATGTCTGTTCAAATTTTCTTTCCATAACCAGGATTCAAGGTGTGAGTCATTGTCTTGAAGCTGTCATCTTCGACCATTGACAGAGGCCTCATGTCAGTGACAAGCATGTTAAGGATGCTATCTGTCATGACAGATGCTTGCTGTGGTGTACATGATGATCTTCCAATCAGGAAGCCACTCATAGTTGGTTGTTTTTTCTGCAGCGACAATGTTAATGTTAGCATGTAAAATAGCACTATACTAGATATAATATAGTGCTATATCTAGTATAGTATCGACATACTATACTAGATATAGTATAGTATGTCGCGGGCGGGCGGGCACGCACGCGGACACACACACACACACACACACACACACACACACACACACACACACACACACACACACACACACACACACACACACACACACACACACACACACACACACACACACACACACACACACACCTAATGCTTACGTTAGTATAATAAGCTTTTCATGCTTGTAAAGCTGGATAACGAATACATTAACACACCAAACAAGAGAAAGGAGAGACTTATGTTGCATGTTCTTACTTGAAAACTGAATAAATGTGAGATTTTGTATTGACTTACCCTGCTGTCAGCCCCCTTCCTTGTCACGGATGACTCCGATACAACATCTTTTCAAATGTTGTATCATTACCTTTGCGCTTCCGTGCCACGCCATTTTCGCTTTTGCAACAAACACACTTTTTAGCTCTATGCATTGTGTAGTGCTCCCACACACAGTTTGACAGAATTTGGTCGAACCGTTACCGCAGAAATAAAAGCAGTCGTCGCTCATACTATAGCGCTCGTAGGGTCGCTGTGGGCACGCATGAAGCATGGACCTGCCGGCGTCAGTTACCAGTTCCGCGCATACTGTAAAACATATATTATAAAACATTAAGTCAGACTTAAGTCCAGCGTAGTTGATGTTGCTCTGCCCGGTGTATTACTAAGACTTCTACATACGGGATCCTAGGTAGGCCTATCTGCTTTTTGATGTTGTTGTGTTCAAACATTCAGACTGTAGAGCAACCTTCAGTGCTGCTGCCCTGTGCCTTGCCCCACTTGATATGTGATGCATAGACAAGGGTTCTGAACGCATGAAAAGATTAATGATTTACATAAACTAAGTATGAATGGAAAAATAGCGTGTTACTAATGAAATAACTTTACATGACTCGCAGTGCAAGGCGAAGAGATCATTCATACAGGGGGGGGACCTTGATCACAGGGCCCTGGGATGAGACTATAGCCCTGTGATGATGAGACTATAGCCCTGGGATGATGAGAGTATAGCCCTGTGATGAGTATAGCCCTCTGATGAGCCTAGAGCCCTCTAATGAGACTATAGCCCTGTGATGAGACTATAGCCCTGTGATGATGAGAGTATAGCCCTCTGATGAGACTATAACCCTGTGATGAGACTATAGCCATGTGATAGAGACTATAGCCCTGTGATGATGAGAGTATAGCCCTCTAATGAGACTAAAGCCCAGTGATGAGACTATAGCCCTGTGATGATGAGAGTATAGCCCTATGATGAGACTAAAGCCCTGTGATGAAACTATAGCCCTGTGATGGTGATAGTATAGCCCTCTGATGAGACTATAGCCCTGTGAGGATGATAGTATAGCCCTCTGATGAGACTACAGCCTTCTGGTGAGAATATAGCCCTGTGATGATGAGACTATTGCCCTGGGATACGACTATTGCCCTGTGATGATACTATAGCCCTGGGATGAGACTATAGCCCTGGGATGAGACTATTGTCTCATCCCAGGGCTATAGTCACATCCCAGGGCTATAGTCTCAAAATGCAGTTGATAATACAAAGGGTCGTACAATGCAACTTCTGCAAAGTCTGAGAGTCAGAGTGCTGTAAGAAAGAAAGCAGTGCTGCTTCAAAGCTACATTTGTATGGTTGACATTCACATTTCAAATCCACATTTGAATGCTGTGCAGTAAGGACTGTGCATCTGAGGCTGGAAGGAACCGGTTGCTCACTAGAGTACCAGCTCCAGTCAATTCAGAAGAATGACAAACAGATATCGACAATGCTGCTGAGTATTGACGAGAAAGAAGTCTTCGAGGCAAACAAAAGGAGTGAAATTCAGGATACCCTCAATGACAAAACCATTACGGCTGTAGTCAACCAAAGAGGCTCCTGGTGGAAATACCAGACGAGCCACGGAGAGCCCGGTCAACGTCACAATATGAGGGGTCAAAATGGATGGCACTGCGATGCGTGACAATACTTGTTGTTCACAGTCAAGCCTATGGAGATGGCCTGTAAACACAACGCAGGAAGAAGAGTTAACACTTCCTTTTATCCTGCGATACATTTGTTACCACAATGTCAAAGACGGACAGAGGGGGGAGAGGGAGGAGAAAGGGGGGATGAGGGTGGAGAGAGAGTAGAGAAATTACTTAACAACACAAGCCATCTGTCACTTGGGAGGAGAGAAAAAACCAACAGCCCTGAAAACGATACATCAATAATTCAGATGACTGGGGCTAATAGGAGAGAGACGTAGAGGAAACAATCAGCCCAGAGAGCCTCCCAGCTGGTGGTCTGTACTCTGCTCAGGAAGGCTGTTTCTCAAGGCCCCAAAAATAACACTGTTTTAACCCAGCCCATTTTCAAATCAAGCCCTAAATTGCTTTCAATTGAAACCGTCTTGTCCCCCAGCCATATCTGGTACCTGATCAGACATTGTACTTGTTCAGTGTGCTGCGACGGCCAGAGAACTGCTCTGGCACACGGCATGTAGATAACCAAGTCAGCGGGGGAATCCAGCTCTACATGCTAGATTCAATTCATTGTATAAAGTAATGGAAGTATTTGCGTGCAAATGAGTCTGCTGGAGGATTTATCCAGGCATTTTAGAACTAAGAATGCAGAGAACTAAAGGCTTCTCAGAATTGACAGCTGCTAAAAACATGCTCTGAAACCAAAGAAACCTGGTTTGAAAATGTCCTGAATTGTTGTAAATCTAAATGACCCCGGATCGGACTTACAACACGTTCACATGCGGTGAAGGTCTGGACTGTTCTGAAAACCTCCTTGTTCAGCTATTGGGTCCTGTCCTGAAGGTCAGGCAGGAGGCCTACCACTACGGCCCGAGAAGACCTGTAGAATATCCAGAAGATGATCAGATTAAGGGTCATCTGGAGCTGGTATAAGGAGTTTGCGTTCCAATAGGCCTATCTCCCAACTTCCTGGTTCGGTGTTCGATTTTGCATTCACCGGGTAAAGGGACTTCCGGTCGAGTAGTCCATGATATTTGACAATGGCGCAGTCAAAAAACAAAAGCTTCTGTTGTGTACCTCTATGTGCCAATTCAAAACCAAAAACAACCGTATTTACCTTTCCACGACTTCCCAACTAATACCCAATACAGCAGTGGGTCAGGGCGATCAGACAGAGTTAATTTCGTAATTCAGAAGGGGAGTACACTGGTCTGTAGTCGGCAATTCTCAGCGGCTGATTATAACGACGGGAGTGCTACGCTGAATACTGGAGCTGTTCCCAGTCGTTTTGACTGGAACAGCTACACCACAGCCCCGAAGAAAACACCTGTGTATAAACGGGTGTCAGCTCGAAAAGCTGAAGGAGAGGACAAAACACAAATGGACCGGAGAGGTACCAGGGAACATGACTACTCGACACGCCCCCCTGCCGGTAAGTAGATGTGTGCTAACTAGCTGTTATGTCTGTTATTTGTGTTCAACACTTGTTGGGCTATTGTATACTTTTGCCAAACATTGCATGGTTAACGTTAAAACATTCAATCAACATCAGACGTACTGTTAAACTGGGGTTGCATATTAAATCAGATTCAGATAAAGCTTTATTGGCCAGGTTTGCGAAGAAACGAGGAATTTGACTTTGGTTTTTGCCCTCAATGTACAACACTCAACAATTAACCTGTTGTTAATATATAAAAAAAGAAAAACAAAAAACAGTACAAATAAATAAATAATAATAAATATAAATAAACGGTTAAGTATACAGAATAACAATACAATAAAAATACAGGGTGAATACTAATGAATGGTAATGAAGACTGATTTGTCTTCTTTTTTTGTAGGTGCACTGGATGATGCCCTGGAGTATATTGCTGAGCTGGAGGCAAAGCTGCAAGAAATATCCATGGGGCCACAAACTGTCCTCAACAGATTTCGTGTGTCTGATCAGACCATGAAATTACACTCGGTTTCCATCTCAAGAAGTGTTTCAAGTGTTTTGGGAGTCTGTTTGCCCCTCAACACAATATATTGTTTAATGGAGCAAAGCACATAGGATTGGACAAGAGGCAATTCCAACACCAAGCCCTTCAAGGAAGATTCCAGTCATTGATGAGTTTTTCATCTACTGTTGTAGAGTAGCAACTGGCCTTAAAGAAGAGGTCATTGCTGACAACTTCCAGGTCAGCACAGCTGAGATGGTACTAACTCCAAGCTGGATATTCCCTCTAGGATGTGGGACATCAAAGGGGGCGAGGGGGAATCTCACTCAGCTTTGCTCCAGACGCCAAGATGTGTTGTTCTGGTAGGGGCCCTAGAGGAAACGTCAAATAAAAATGGGACTGTTTTTTTTTATATTGTAGTGATAACAGATATATTCTAATATGCATCTTGTCATAATGAGCAAGTTTAACAGTGTGAGTGCAAATTGCAAAACAAATGTCTTACCAGCATACGCTCTTTAGAGTGTGGACTTGACTCTTCCCAACCGACTTGGGTTTTTTCACCACAAGGTCACTCACAGCCTCTGGATGGATTCCCTGAAACGAACAACAAAAATTTAGTCATACAGGAAATGCTCATATACTCTAGACAAAAACTGAAGTGTATGATTTGAACAGAGGACACAACAGCACACCTGTGTTCTCGGTCGATGCCACATCGGTGGTTGACTGGTACAGACCAGGGAAGGTGGAACCACGTCAAGGCCCAGCTGCACATAATGCGCTGTCTGGAAGAGCAGAGCGGTTACATGGCTACAGAAGCCTTTGCCCGCAGCACAGCTACAGCTGTGCTCTGAGAGACCAAGTTGTCCTCTCTCTCTCTCTTGAGGGGAGTTGAGGCATAGGAAGATGGTGGCCGTGAGGCTTGCCACAGTACAAGCAGTGTTCCTGTCTGTCATTTTAGTGTCTGCGTTATTTGTTTGTAAAGTGTCGTGCATAATCCAGTACACCCGATCGGAGCTTCTAAACCTCAGATCCACCTCTCACAGTGATCTGGGCCCATCTACATCCTTGCTGGAGAAGAAATTACTGGAATTAAACATCGACAGCGCAAGCCACTCAACACCATGGCAGCCGGCCCAAAAGGGCCGCCGCTCCGGCACCTTTGCCAGGTTCAGGAGACGACCTTACCGGCCACCGCTCCCAGCCCTTCTGCTGTCAAACGTAAGATCCCTCCGGCACAAAATGGACGAATTACAACTTATGATCCAAACCGACAAAGACTACAGTGACTGCTCTGCCATCTGCCTGACAGAGACCTGGCTGGATCAATCAGTACCAGACCAAGCGGTAATTTTTCAAGGCTTCACATTTAATCGTTCCGATAGATCTTCCAAACTATCAGGCAAGGCAAAAGGCGTTGGTGTTTGCATCATGATAAATGAACGCTGGTGCACAAATTCTACTGAACTAACACATGTATGTTCCCCTCACCTAGAATACCTCACTGTCAAATGCAGACCATCATTCCTCCCACGGGAGTTCGCATCAATTATTATGATCTGTGTTTACATTCCACCTGAGGCTAACGCTAACACCACCATAGCCGAGTTAGCCAACTACGTCTCCTGGAAAATTCACACCCGGACACAGCAGTCATCGTCCTCGGGGACTTTAACCAGACCAACCTATCATCTGAGCTCCCCGGCTACCATCAGCAGGTAAATTGCCCCAGCAGAGGGACCAACACGCTTGACCACTGCTACACCTCCATCAGAGAGGCTTACCGTGCTTTCCCTAGGGCTCCGCTGGGCAGGTCCGACCACGCAATGCTGCTGCTAATTCCAAAATACAGGCAAAAAGTTAAATCCTCCAAAACACCAACAACCTTTCTCGGGTGCTGGTCCCCCGAAGCCATTGAACAACTTCGGGGTTGTTTCGCGTGCACGGACTGGGATATTTTCCATGCCGCAGGTGACCTGAACGACGTCACCGAAGCAGTGACGTCATACGTCAATTACTGCGTTGACCTGTGCATTCCACTCAAAAAAGTCAAACACTACAATAATAATAAACCGTGGTTTAACCAGGACATTAAGATAATAAGAAAGGAGAAAAATAGAGCACATTTGACAGGAAATAAAGAACAATATATGGCAGCCAAATACAAACTGAGATCTGCAATAAGAAGAGCCAAATCCAACTATGCCACTAAATTAGAAGAACAAATCCCTAATAGTGACACTCGCTCTATCTGGAAAAAATTACAAAACATGACAAACTACAAAAAGAAACCCACCCCCACACCTGACAGCGACAATCAGCTTCCTGATTCACTTAACACTTTCTATGGGAGGTTTGAGCAGGCACCGGTTCCACCACCATCTCTCCCAGACCCCCTCCCCCCCCCCCTTTCACCATCTACGAGGAGGAGGTAAGGAGCACCTTCAAGGGACTTAAGAGGAATAAAGCCCCCGGCCCAGATAACATTAGCCCCTCCGTTCTCCACCACTGTGCTGCGGAGCTGGCCGGGGTTTTTACCAACATCTTCAACTCCTCCCTCTGCCAAAGCTCAGTACCCAACTGCTTCAAAGAATCCATCATCATCCCAGTTCCCAAAACCAAGACCATCTCCTGCCTCAATGACTACAGACCCATTGCCTTGACATCAGCAGTTATGAAATAATTTGAGCGCATCATACTAAATCACATGAAATCTGTCACCACCCCCCTCATGGACCCATATCAATTTGCATACAGAGCCAACAGGTCAGTTGAGGACACAGTCAACTTAGAAATTCAGCACATTCTGAACCACCTGGAGTCCACAAACACATATGCCCGCATCCTGTTCATGGATTTCAGCTCTGCATTCAACACAATAAACCCGGCCAAACTATTCAATACATTACTGGACATGAACATCGACCCATGCATCTGTCACTGGATTCAAAGCTTTCTCTGGAACAGGCAACAAAAGGTGAAGATCAAAAATACCACATCCTCCCCTCTCTTCCTCAGTACAGGCACACCCCAAGGCTGTGTTCTCTCACCCTGGCTATTCTCCCTTTACACAAACAAGCTCACATCCCACCACAGCTCTGTCAACCTGTACAAGTACGCGGACGACTCAACCATCATAGGACTCATCACCAACAACCAAGAAACAGAATACCGTGCACAGATCAACCAAGCAGTGACCTGGTGTACAGACCATGATCTCATACTCAACTCATCAAAAACAACGGAACTCATCATCGACCCAAGACGCCAACCATCCCAAAACTCCTGTGCTCATTAAAGGTGAATCCATCTCCATCACTGACACATTCAAACTCCTTGGAACCCACATCAGCAATAACCTCAAATGGAAAATAAACGCAGACCACATCTACAAAAAAGCCCAGCAAAGACTTTTCCATCTCCGTCAGCTCAAGAAGTTCAGGGTAAGGTCCCATCTTCTGTTCTCCTTTCACAGCCATCGTAGAAAGCATCCTCACCTTCTCCATCACAGTCTGGTTCGGCAGTCTAGACTCACTCTCCCGGAAGAAACTTCAACGCATCATAAATAGAGCATCCAAAATGATTGGCACACCCCTTCCATCCCTTGATTCACTCTACCACAAACGGACACTACGCAGAGCACGGAAAATCATCTCTGACCCCACTCACCCTGCACACTATGCCTTCCAGCTACTGCCCTCTGGGAGGCGTTACAGGACAATTGCCTCCAGAACAACCCGGTTAAAAAACAGTTTCATCCCAACTGCAATAAACTTTCTGAACTCGGAACGTTAAGGATTAAGCATGGCCCTTATGTATTGTGTAGTGTGTATTTCTGTATGTATATCTGTGTTATATGTTTTGTAAGTTGGAACCTGTACCAAGCTGACAACAAATTCCACCAGCCTGGCTGTGTGGTCATTAAAAGAATGAATCAATAAATCAAAACAGCCTTCAGGGTGATCTGTGAACACCATAAGAATTGAGTTACTGAACTTAGTAGGTAGGACCTTGATATAAGGTCTTTTTGGAAACTGGCAAGGAGTCTGCAACCGCAGAAAAGCCATTTACAGTTCTGTGCAAAACTCTTGGGCCACCATTACATCTGTTGTTTTAGCAATGTTATAACATGAACTAGCCTAGATGTTTGTCCTTTTAATGCACTGAACAAATTTCCTTGTGCCTTAA
The DNA here is from genome assembly GCF_026213295.1 of Gadus chalcogrammus. Lineage (NCBI taxonomy): Eukaryota > Metazoa > Chordata > Actinopteri > Gadiformes > Gadidae > Gadus > Gadus chalcogrammus. Next base: position 1,845,482 of record NC_079414.1, on the reverse strand, counting down.
TGAAGAGGAAGAAAAATACATAGGTCTGTACAGCCACAACATTGCAGCAAGCTAGGTGGGCCAATTCTTAAGCACGCTACTGTACTGAAGAACAATGAAAAGGATCTGAACTTCAGAAGAGGAAAACTGCAACTGCAGTTGTTAGTCCAGACAGACTATCAAAACAAACACAGACTTGGGCCAACGGGCCCTAACTCGGCAGAAACCTGTAGTATGTGGGGCTCCTCATCGAGCGGTTGCATCTACCTCTCACTACCACCTTTCCATCAACTATATTTGACACTGAGCATATACATAAAGTTAATAATATGTCGCTGATCGGACAAAAACGAGTCAGCAAATAACTAGCTAAACCTATCTTTGGTTAACCTAATGCTAAAATGCTAACGCTACACACGGAGACTTCATAGCCACCATGGCTAATTATATTCATAATATTATGGTCTACACATAACAAATATGATCATTTTACACACATTTCACACACAGACAATATTTCTGACGATTTATGTGGATCGTATATGGTTTGCTTGTCATCACAAAACATGAATGAGCAAGGCCATTGAGTAGCCTACTAACAACAACAAAACACCTTAGACCACTTACCTTGATAATTGTGTACGAACTCCTCCACAAAGAACTTGTACCCCTTTCTCAGCCTGGACTGTGGTGTTGCTGAGTGTGACTCCACAATCTTCTGCACATCTTAAAATCGTAATTTTGGAAAGCCCACCAGGGAAGTGGTGAAGAAACGCTGCATTTTTGTGTTGACGGCAACAGCTGAAATGACTTTGCCGGAAGAATGTTTACCCGGTGTGACGTCATTTCCGATTTTTGTGAGATAGGCCTATCATTGTGCATAACAACCACACCTATAGATCCAAAGTTTCGGGACCATGGTATGCTTGCCTTTCACTGCGAAGACTCCATCAGGAGACAGACACAAGAAGAACGGTCTCCACCTGATTCAGAAGCCCAGACAGGGTTAAGTTGGGTTCCATTTCCACAGCCATGAAAGTGGTGGCAAGAGTTTCTGTGAATAAAGTATCTGAAGACACTTCATTAATTCAGAAAAAATTCAGTGACAGTGTTGCTCTTTTGGGTCAACATGAATATATAATCAATGTATAAAGGGAGCCATGTTCATCATATCCTTTTGACGGTACATTGTATCGTTTATTGTATTTAGTCTTCGCCCTTATCATTTTCATTACATTTGTTTTGTATAAGTATTGAAATTATGGTCTTATTGTTTATATGTGAACCCCGGGAAGAGAAGCCGACTGCAGCATTTACAGTTACTGGGATTATTAAAAAATAACGAATAATAGTTTCAAACTTTTTTTATTTACTCCATCTAGGCAGTTTGACCACAACCCAGATTGTGGGTTGTTAAGGTATAAAGAATGTGTTGAACTGTGTTCAAATTATCAGGCAGGATGCCGTATGCAACAAGAAACATATTTTCCAACTCAACTTCGAATGTCTATATAGTTAATTCCACGTTTCCTGAAAATATACCTAATGAATAGCATACTGTTGACCACAGCATTACCATAATGATGACTATAGATGCATATACACACGCAGTCACACACGGCCGCACTCCCGCACGGATGCACGCACGCACACAGGCACACAGAACCTGTAGCCGATGCCCTTGTGATTACACCTTAGACAACCAAATGTACTTCTTCGTTGCATGCTCAATGCGACGGCTCATGTACATATTTCTGCATTGGTTTTACTCTGACGAAAACATGTAATTGGCACAGAGCTACTAGGGTAAGAGGTTGAAAAGGCGGAATGCTCATTCAAAGTAGTTTCTCCAGTTGTCGCTTAGCAACCAGCAGCTTTCAGACCAGCAGTTTCTCCAAAACAAGCATTTGTGGCCGTGCCTGAAAGTAAGTTTCCCAGCCAAGCACCAAGGGACTTTGCATGCATAATTACAATCCATATCCATTCAAGTGAAACTATATATTGCTGTCGTTCATTTTTCCCTGCAAAAGGTTTCACCTTAGGGCAGTGATGTAACGTTTCGACATAAGCCTGGGACCGATGACCAAGCACCCCAGGGGAGCCCCAATAAAGCAGTCCCCACACAAAGCAACGCAGGGGGGCCAAGGGGAGCCCCACTAAAGCACCGCAGGGGCCACAACGGGCTCTCATCAAGGAGAGCCCCACTAAAGCACCGCAGGGGCCACAATGGCTATGCTAATTAATTAATTAATATGAGTATCACAAACACATATTAATCCAAAATTAGCTATTTGTAATTGTACGATTAACTGTTTTTATGAAAGGGCAGGAATACTCCTTTAAAATAAATTAAATTCTAAGAGAAAAGGTTTTCTGCTCATAGACTCAATGACTAAACCGGGCGCAGGGGCAGGCCTCACACACAGTGCCTACACTGTGTTAACCACACCAGGCCTGGGTGGAACAGCCAGCGGGGGGTGCTTGGCTAAGCCCTGCGGTCTGCTTGTTTATGGTGCTACTGTCATTGTTGCAAACGCAGGCATGCGGAAAAGCAAGCCAGGCTTACTTTGATCCACTGCTTGGACGCTCCCCAGACAGTAGTTGCAACCCTTTCCATTTATGACACTACTTGGCCATTTCTGAGTTCTTCCTACTCTCTCTAAAGTAATCTCATTCTCACTCTCCTTCTCTATTCTTTGCTCATTGTCTCTCCTCCCTCTCTTTCAGTCTCATCCTCCGTGTCTTTCTCCATCATTTGATCCCCTTTCTTATCCTACTTGTCTTTATGAGTGCTTCTTTCTGTTCTGGCCCCTGATCCCAGAGGTGGGAGGAGGGCTTCCAGCGGGTCTCCGAGGTGCTGCAGTCAGCCAGACTCGCGGCCTGGAGGGAAACTCCAGACCAGCTGACATGGAGCAGGTAGAGAGGTATAAATATTCCTCCTCCATGTCCCTGATAATTCGTCCCGCTCGCTGCGGGCAGACAGGAGGAGGAGAGTGGCGGTGAGGCCGGTGGAGCTGGGGGTGGTGGTGGAGGTGCCTTAAATTACTTTTTGGTTTCATTCTTTCCCCCCCTCTATAGCATTATCTTCCCTTCTGTTATCCACAACTCGCCCCGTCAGCAGTGTCTCCTCCTCTTCTATCCATCAACCAAACATTCCTCCCTGCAGCTCCAGGAAATAAAACAATAAAAAGGGTAAACAGCTTAATCACAGATCATTAAACCAGATAAATAGCTTGGGGCAGAATGGAGAGAAGGAAAGAGAAGGACAGACCGACTGACCAACGGAAGGACAGACAGGCTGGGATTCAGCCCACAAACATGAGATACAGGTGTTGTTAACCGGACTGATAATAGACTCTTCCAATCAGTCCGGTTCACACTGGCATCTCATCACAATTGTGTGGGCTGAAGGGGCCATACATACTACACTCCTTAGTGACCCTGGGGTTTTAGCAACCATGAACTTCGCTTTCAACTTATTTTCTCTCAACAAACATGATGGTCGTGGTAGCCATATGTTATTTTACAGTATCAATGTATTACAGACACTACAGCCTGCCAGACCAACAGCCAGACAACCAGACAGACAGCCAGATAGACAAACAGGAAGGCAGACAGCCAGACAGGCAGGCAGGCAAGCAGACAGACTAACAGACTTGAATACAAAATGCTGCTTCACCATTTTGTCCATTCCAAGCTAAATAAGAACTCCATCCTCATAGCTCAGCCATGGCCCCGGGCCGCCGACAGGGAGAGCCCATTCCTCACATTATAACCACCTTATGTCTCAGTCATGGCCTCTCTATGTGACTGTGTGTGCTTGTGTGTGTGTCTTTGTATCTCTCTCTCTCTCTTTCAGGTGCTGCTTGCTAACCAATATGCCTGCTCAGGCATTACAACCAAGAGCGATCCATCCACATTGACTGGCTTGGGATACATCATGATAGAAGAATCTCCCAAGGGCCAATTGTGACCCCAAATGTAATCCTTAAATCAAAGTAACAGTCTCAAGAAAAAACTCCCTTAATTAACAAGGAAGTCTTGAGCATGAACACAGGAAACGCTCTTCCCGGGGATAGTCAGGAGGGCAATTGGTTCCATAATTGGCACACATAGTAATAAATTAGTATTACAAGCAAACATTTTACAGACAAATTCAGTCTATGATGAGCAGTCTTAATATTAAACATTTGTTGACATTACTTTGTGAGGATGTCACAAACCATGCAAATTGTACAATTGTACACAGTTCAAAGCTGAAACCTGTGTAAGAGCACAAGGAGCGGGGATATGAATCCACAGCTGCTACATGTTAACGGACCGGGACAATGTGGGCACGTGGTGCCCTTCATGTAAACAGATGTGTTTCTGAATCCAATCCTGATTAGTAAACTATGTGGAATCTAAATATTTTTTTGTGCATAAACAGTCGCAGCCTTGAAGGGTCTCCCAGAGGCTTCATAAAGCCTTGTGGTATTGGCCATTAGGGGTGTAACGATACACGTTTTTTTACCGAACCGTCACGGTACAGACACATCTGGGTGGTTACAGAGGTGGAGGCTTGTAAATGTGGCGAACATAGCGTTAATATGGCGAATGTAGAGGCTTGTTTTGCGACGTGGAATTTAAAAGTTGAAGTCGGAGTTCCCCCTGGACCGTTAAAGAAAGTATACTACTCCGACTCCGTAATCCGACTCCGTAACTACGGAGACCCCTCGAGCATTCGCAGTTCTCGGTCGGGATGTCGGATACACAGTGCATTTAGCCAGCCGATCAATCTTATATGTTGAGTACAATAAACGTTGACTAATTCCACATAGCCCGCATTAATAGAGTCATTTTGTAGTTTTTATACATTTTACAGCTTTTTATAGCTGCTAGGCGTAAGGAGTTCACCGTTCAAAGCGGGAAGTTTATTGCGGGGGAGGAGCCGCGGCGGCAGTTGTGTTGTAAATAAACGTCCAAAACTTTTCAAATCTTATTTGGTGTTTTATTGCTCCTTAATGTTCAAAGTAAACAATGTACAAAGTAAATAAGGTGCAAAGTTAAAGCGGGGAAGTGATTCCGGAAATTATTTAGTTAAAGGACCAATCACAGCCTTTGCTTTCTCCATTGCGTCGATGGATAGTTCAATAATATTGGATGCGCACGTAAGCTACGGAGAATGATACGGAGAGGGCTCTCTGTTTCAACATACAGCACTTTAACATGTACACGCATTCTGTCTAGGAATTCAGATATGCAAATACCATAACCAAGTTTATTGGTGTTTTCATTGCTGCTGACCTACGGCCATTCTCCGTTGTTGACAAACAAGCAGTTTTTAAAAAAGATCCACTTAACCATGAACTGTACCGTCCTGTACAGTACCTTGACTTCAAAACCGAGGAATGTCCGAACCGTGACTTTTGTGTACCCGTACACCCGTATTGGCTATGGACTAAGTAGGCATGACACACTACATGTAAGATGTATGAGGCCTTTACCGCAGAGCCCTTATGGAAGCCCAGATAAATTCCAATATTGAGGAAAAGGCTGAATATTGGTGAACGCTAAAATACAGATAGGGTTTTGCACTGAGAGGTTGTCCTGATAGCCATGCTGCGTAAGTGATAATAGAGAGCAAGTGAAGTTAATCTTTGAGCTGCTGAATCATCTCTATGGCTGTATGGATTTTAAATCAGCCATTAAATAGGAGATAGAAGGGTCAGAATGTGCTGGCATGTGGCTAGTAAATGGACTTGATGTGGTAGTGATTGTTTTCGGATTGTTGAGATACCAGAAATACAGAAGCCGACATTTAAAGGTCCCATGGCATGCTACTTTATGGATGCTTATGTGGAGCACAATAAATGAGGAGACAAGAGACAGAGATGCGTCGAGTCAGCTTTACCTTCCACTTCAATATATATAACATCACCTGAGCCGCGAGTGAGGTCAAACGGAACTGCTATCCCATAACACCTTTCCCTTATAAGGTACAGTTCCTTGGAATGTCTCTCAGTCTTACTTGTGGATCACCACACTTCATCTATATATATATATATATATATATATATATATATATATATATATATATATATATATATATATATATATATATATATATATATATAAGGGATGGGCACGAGTAGTAAATTCCAAACTCGAGTGATCGAAGGAATTCCTCGAGGATAAATCGGGTACTCGTTTAATCAAATCTATTTTTAGAATGCAACGCATCTGCAGCAGGAATAGGCCTAATGATGAACGGCAATATTACCAACCAAACATGTAATGCTTATTCTCCATCAAAACAGTCAGAGTTATCAGAGTATTCATTATTTCTTTTTGCAAACGTTCAAAACACATTTTCCTTACAAAAATAAATATGCGTCTCACAATTTAAATCACGTTGAACTAGGGTTGGGCAATAGTCTACAAGCTTCCATCGTCCGATAGCGCCCCCTAGCGATCGCCGATAGTCGATACTATCGGAGGGGTCATCTTTATAATAATTTTATAATATTAATTATTTATAATAATTTATCGCTTTGAAAAAAATCGCGTTTTTATTTTTCGATTTTTTTCTTAAAAACAAATACGATGGTCTTCCCCTTGGACCAGCGTGAGCCGTGAGCTGCCGCTGATTTCAGTTTCGATGCGTCTGCGCCGGCGGCGCTGTCATCATGACACACACTGATGACACACAGCTCGTAGCTGTGTTCGAAATCGTTCCCTATCACGGATATAGTGCACTATATAGGGTGCTCGCTATTTTGTAGTGTTGTTCGAATTCTCACTGGTTCATTTCATGCCCTATATGCACTTAAAATACCCAAATGTGAGTGTACATATGATGTTCCCTACGTGTTACTCCCATATACCACAATGCAATGCAGTCGTGTTTTTCCGGAGGAGAAGACGAAGCTCAATAACCGCAAGCGGCGAAAACGACTACATTTAATGATGGAGTCTCCGGCTTTCGTTTAGAAATATCAACAATATCAACAATCAACATCAACATCAAAACAACCTCCAGCTTTCCTCTAGAGTGCCCGGTTAGTTTACACAATCTGGGCGCATCTGTCTGCGTCACACAAATACCCGGCGCATTTACTGACGCAAATTACGTTTAGAAATGTTCAGCGTAGTGTCCGAATTCTCGTTTGTACGTTCCCTATGTAGTGCACTATATCATGAACACTATAGGGAATAGTGAGTGAGTGAATAGGGAACGATTTCGAAGTCGAACACAGCTCATGTACCACAGCTGTAACCCGGAAATGGTGCAGCGGGGTGTGTGTGATGTCATTTCGCCGTGCGAGCAGACCGGTAGGTTTCGAGCCCCTCCCCTCTCCTCTCGCAGCAGTGAGTGAATACGGCAGGTCAGCGCTACATAGTATGTTTTCCACCGGTGCCAGTTAATTTCAATTACAATTTGCGGGGCTTTTTAAGTTGAAAAAATAGCTACCACAGCGCTTTTAAAAAAATAATCATAAAAAAAAAAAAATTAAAATATAATATTATCGTCTTTTTATCGGCTACTTGACACGATCGACGATGGAGAATAGAATCGACTATCGGCCCATCCCTACGTTGAACCAAGGCCTGTAACGGTAAAAAAAACAAAAAAAAAAAACAAGTAGCCTAACCATTGCAAATAATTTAAAGCTGCAAATAAAACGGCAGCAAATGGACTATGGAAATACTCAGCGTTGTGATCTTCTCTACACGGCCGGGATTACAGCTGCGTCTTGCGGCGGTGAAAATAGCCGACACACTTGGTTGCTGCGGGTCTGCTTTCCCAAACTCACCGTTGTGTTTCAGGAGCATATGTGGCCGCATAGTACTTGTAGTACTCTGGTAGCTCGATTTCGCTTGGCATATTTTACATTTCACCTTATGACCTCCTATTTCTTGAAAGTATTTCAATTCTTCGCTGCGCTTTGCTTTAACCGCCATCTCTTAACTTTTTGAATTCTGGCGTGCCTGCACACGGCACGGCACGCGCCACACAGAAATTTGATACATTTCTTTTGCTTTGTGCCCACGGCATGCGTTAGTGGCGCCGCACAGAAAATGTATACATTTGCTTCAGAAAACTTTGTTTGTGTGTATATGCAAACTCGAGTTTGCCTGTCCACCAACCGAGTTCATTTGTAACGAGGAGTACTCGAGTAATTTCAATTCCTCACGCCCATCCCTAATATGTACACTTTATGTTGAAAGTATAGAGACCGTCGCAATTCCCATTGAAAAGAATGGCGCGCTTATTACTCTTCAAAACAAGAGCAGGTAAATTGTGAAAAGAATTTTCGGCCACCGAAAATGGCCCAAAAACAACACGGCCGAAACAGAAATTTGTGATGACGCAAACAAAAAGCGCGGCCAGCACACTCTTGTCTGGATTAGCGCCATTATGTCTGCGGTGTGGATGTTTTTCAATATTTCTGAGAAAGACCCACGTATAACGATTTGCAAAAATTGCAATTCCTTGATTTTAATGAAGTTAGTACACAGTCATAGCCATACAAGCAATGGTAGTACTAATAATTGGCATAATAATTTCCTCATTTTCGGTTTTGGCCAAGAATTTTCATTTTGGTGCATCCCTAGTTAATTGCAAATGCAAACATCACAATACCAATTAATATGCAATAATTGGGCAGCCCTAGCGTAATATTACAACCCCAAGGTAGAATGTTGCTTCTCAATTAGAAAAAACAGCAAGTAGGTCTGAAGACGAAACCATCCTCAAATCAGCCACTAGAAGGATTCAGAATGATTCAGCGTTGGAATGTGTTATTGTGGTGAGAGTATTATTAGTCAGAGAGAAGGATAGATGGATGCCAGCGGTGTATTCTTCCAATCATATTTTGAATAGTCATGAAAGAACCATTTGACTTTCAAGCAGCCAACAGCAGACAACCAGCCAATACTCCACATGCTGCATAATATTCAATGTCCCCCGGCCCCCTTGTTACCTTTACGGTCTTTAATGAGTGATTAATTAAAACCTCAATAAAGGTGTGGTGGTGCGAGTGTTTGAGGATGTGATAAGAAGACGAGGAAGCGTTTAGTGGCAGGTGTTGTCAATTAACTATCCTCCGTCTCGTCTTTAAAATACAGATAGCTGAGCCCAGGAGAAGAAAGGAAAAGAGGCCCATTCAACGGACAATAGATTTGGGTTTCCTGCATGTTAATTGCCATTAGAGACTATGCAATCCATGCTCGTTGGAATCCTGTGTCCTTCACATGTCTCCAACGATTGCTAGCCTCGTTCTCAGCCTCTCTGTCTAACTCCTATTCAGAGTGTGTCTTTCTTCTGTCATGTGTGCTTGCATGTTTCATCTGTGATGCTGTGCTGTAGTTTCTTGGCCCTGAAAACACGGACCACGTTGGTGGTCTGTTGGGTCTTTTCTTCTATAGGCATTTTTACACTGACAAGCCGGTTCGGTCACAGCTTGGCGCGCCCGGCAATTTCACTCTCTTGCCTGTGTAAAACCGAGGGGGTAAAATCCCCCATCGTCATGGAGACGGCTTTCTTGGTTCAATGGAGAAGGTGTGGCTACGCATGGTGAGTAGACCTCTTTAGAATCATTTGCATAATACGATTGATTTTATTTTTTTATGATTCAAGAGACTTGCATGTAAGATTGACATCTGAGTGTAGGCTACAAACGCGATCAACTATTTAAAAGTGCAAAAACTCCAACATATTCAAAATTTTGCTGAACATTTGTTTTTATCCTGACCAAAGCCTCACAAGGAAAGTTCCTCTACGTTTTTCTCGTAGATCACACCATCTTTCCCCGTCATCGTTTAAAGCGACGGCATCACCTTCTCTCACATGATCAGCTCGCAGATTTCACTGTCTTTCAAGTTAGAACTACTCATGTTGATATGGCTACATTGTCTCTTTTGTAGAGACACCGCAGCAACACCTTTACCAAAGTCCCGCCCCTGGAACCACAGAGCCATCTATCACATTTACATCAAAATGAAACCGTCAAAATGTGTAGGGTCCGAGAGGGTAAATTGAAGTGGGAACTCAGGCAGGTATATATAAGGGTTGCCGCGGTATACGGTATTACCGGTGTTACCGGTGTTGAGGCCAACACCGATTACTCGGTGTTGCACACCGGCAACACCAAGTTTTTTTTTTTTTCAGTGATAAAAAACAAATTCAGTAAAAATGAATAATATAATTATAATCAAGAAAATTAAAAATGTGTAGAATAGGCCACAGTTCTGCTGTGTGGGAGAATTGTCGCGCCGAGAATTGACGTGCTTCCTTACAAGACCGGTAACCATAGCAACGCCGGTAAACAAACCCCGCGAAGCCCAATCCCTAAGTGAGCTCCCCGCGCCACGGCCATCCGGAGGCGCACAGAGCATTTGGCCGTGATATTATGATATATAAAATTATATTATACTATTATATATAGAACGTTATAAGACGCCGAGAATTGGCGGCCAGCCGCTGTCACCGAGTGTGACAGGGGAGTTGACGGAGAAGATGGCGGTTGACCTATAGTTTCAAAGTTAATACCGTTTATACCGGTAATAACGGTGTTGACACAAGCGTATTACTCGGTGTGAAAATGTCCACACCACGGCAACCCTAGTATATATACCCTCAGTCATTGTAAACACACGGAGTGCATAGTGTATAGTGCATAATGTATAGTATAGTGCATAGTGTATAGTGTATATTATAGGGTATTCTATAGTGCACAGTGCATAGTGTATAGTATAGTGCATAGTCTATTGCAAATAGTGCATACTGTAGTGTATAGTATAGTGTATAATTCATAGTAGGGCTGAACGATTAATCAAATTCAAACCGCGAGGTAATAGAATGCAAGAAAAATATTATATATATTTTTAATTTTTTTATACATTATTTTTTGATTTGTTCCCATTACTGACTGGAGATAAGTACGATATTTTTTTTCTTTTACAATTCCATAGTTAAATAAAGATGTCATAATATCAATACACATCGGCCTGGCCTAAAGGAAAGAGCAGTTTATATATGTTGACTGCTTCCAGTGTTGTGTTGGTCATACTAAAGAATGATTTAATGCTTTTTTAGTGAATGATACAGAACATAAGGAACTTAATAAATAAAAAAAATGCATATTTGATTATTTCTCGCCGATTATTATTATTTTTTTTTTACTTGTTCTACCTCACCTGTTTTTAATATTTGTTAAATATTGTTCATCTACTTGTTCTTACTTGTTCTACCTCACCTGTTTTTACTATTTGTTAAATATTGTTCATCTACTTGTTCTTACTTGTTCTACTTCACCTGTTTTTACTATTTGTTAAATATTGTTTTTTATATTGAAGTTCAATAAATGTTTCTTTAAAAAAAAAAAAAAAAAAAAATCGGCTCAAGAAAATCGGTATCGGCGTATCGGCTAAGGCTGATGAAAAAATATCGGTATCGGTATCGGCCCTAAAAAATCGGTATCGGTCGATCCCTAGTCAGAATATTTGATTATTCCATTATTCGTTCCCGAGGGTCAAAATCGATTTTTAGCATTTGGACCGTTAACACTTTTCCCATTCAAATATAAGTTTTTCACAAGCCATAACTTTATTTCCCTGGTAACGCCTGAGTTCTAATACCTGGAACAATCATTACCTTTCCGTAAGGTTCACTCCTCCAGTAAATAGGACGGACCTTAGCTACGAATAGTAACGGGAGGTATTGTAGTCCGCTCAGCTATGAGCCAGAGAGCAAGCGTTATGCATTGTACATATTTATCATTTGAAATTCGTCCCAGCCTTTATACCACAGATACTATAGGGTCTGGGATGGGCATGATTAATCAACGATCGACTAATTGATCTTCAAGAATTTCATCGATTCCGTAATTTTTTCATCGATTAAACTAATGCAGTGCGCAATTAAACACACGGGGGCAATATTTAAATTTGCGGCTCCTCCCCCGCAATAACATCCCGCTTTGAATGGTGAACTCTTTACGCCTAGCAGCTATAAAAAGCTATAAAAACTACAAAATTACTATTAATGCAGGCTATGTGGAAAATGCGCCGACTTTAGCTCAGCCCTCTTCCGCTACGTAGCTAAGGTGGCTGCCGTTGAGTACGAAAAGTGTACATCGCCACACACTTTGCAATTTGACCGTTTTCAGTACACTTATTTTCGCCCGATCTGAATCGGAACGCCCCAAGTACTCAAACTTAGGCTAGTAAGAACGGATAGTATGGATATTGGAACACAGCCATGTAATCATAAAGCGGACGAGGCCGCGGCGAAGTCTGGTGTGGGACCATTATTATTTAAAAAATGACTTCTTGGGGAGCACTATAGGCCTACCACTCAAGGCGAGGTTAGCATCACTATAGGCCTACCACTCAAGGCGAGGTTAGCATCGAAGCAGAAATAAAGTTGTTCCCCCGACTTGCCAAGTTAGCACGGAGGTATTTGTGCATCACGGTAACGTCGGTCCCCTCAGAGCGGGTGTTTTCGGCGGCTGGACTGACGGTCACCAGGCTGCGGTCGCGTCTGACCCCAGAGCATGTCAACATGCTCATCTTTCTGAACAAAAATCCGTAGACTGGTTGGTTAAGTTGTAACATGATTGTTTTTTTGTATGATTGTTGTTATTATTTTGGGAGGTAACTTGGGTTGTGTTTATTGTTAGTAATGTTTATGAGCACCGGCTTCGAGCTGCATGCTCCGTTGCTTAGAGCAGAGTAGCGCATAACTATTGAACGGATCTGGTTTAACTGAGTTGTTCATCTGATAATAAAGATCCCAATTAGGAAAACACGCTGCTTTAGTTTTTTCATTTCATTTTGAATATAGCATATAAATACTTAAGTAATATCACACGAGAGATAGTGCGTTGTATCAGCACGGCTGTGATTGTGCCGAAGATAATGACAGCTGTGCTGATATTCACTACAACAGCACAACCTCGAGTGTGATATTGCTTTTATACAACAGTTCTACAAGCACCATTAATTAGTTAACATTTGTTTGTTCATTTAATTATTTATTTGGCACAGCAAATATAAATGGATCCGCGACTGGGACTGAACTGTTGCAAAGCAACACACACACTAGCTATATGTTTATATGTTTCACTGATCTGCATCTGCAAATCATGATCTGCACTCATTCGTCACACTCAAAACAAATAGACATTGGCGCACATGGCTAATTTGCATTCGTGCACAGGACTGGTTGGCTCCGCAAGGCAAATAATGGAACATATCTATCTATCTAGGCCTATCTTTCTGTCTATCTATCAACGCGTGTCTAGTTGTAATGTGATGTATTGTGTGTATGTCCAGTCAGACTTGTTCTGTGTGGTCTTGTAGGCTACTGTCCTGTGTGGGCCGAACCACCTAAATGGATTCCCGACGATTTGTGTCGTTTGGTATTAATAAAGACTTGACTAGGCTATCTATCTATCTAGACTATTTAATTAACAATTATTCACCTCAGGCTCCGTGAATAGTGGGGAATAGAGGGATAAAAGACAAGAGATATATCCCTTGTCATTTATCCCTCGTCTTGTCGATTAGTTTGTTTATGTGACGATTTCAAAAACTTTTTTGGTTTTGTTTAAAGCATGCTACACGCGATTGGTTGGATAGATTGGTGGCATGGAGAGCAAATGAAAATGATTCCCGCTTAAATACGAACGTTCTAGATGTATAAATACTCCCGCTTGTCATCACTTGGTATCCAAACCACTATGGCGTTTCAATCTCTGAACTGAAAAAGGGTTGGTTCATACAACACCGGGTGCCCAGTTACAGCCGCGATTAATACTTCAGCCGACATTTTGTTCAGTGAGTGAATAAAGGTAGGTAGGTAGGAACCAATGTGCCTGCCGGTGTTCCCTGGGATCCACGCAAGCGAAGAGCGTCTACATTCCGATTGGCTGTCAGTGTTTGGCCGCTGAAGCAAGTCATAGTCATTTGCATAAAGTTAAAAAGTTTTCAACTTCTTTTTGACGCTCTGGTCGCTCAACTTTGGCCGCTGGTAGCGTTGGTCGCTTTGGTCGCTTTGGTCGCTCTTGCCCATAGAAAGTGAATGACTTCCAGCGATTTGGTCGCTCAATTCGCTTCTGGTGTGGACGTACAGTAAGACAACTTAATCGAATGCCCATCCCTAATAGCATATAACCGCGTTTTCTGATTACAGTTTAATGCATTTTTCACAAAAGACAATTTGACTGGAACTACTTAGCGGGTAGATGTTTTTTTTAATTTAAGATATTAAGTGATTTCTTGAAGATGATCCATGGCTGCCTTTGTGAATGTCGGCACACATCGAATAATCGGTTATTCGTTCATATCACCCACTGATTATTCGACCATTAAAAATATGAGTTATTCACAACCCTAGTATAGTATAGTGCAGGGATGGACAAATGGTGGCCCGCATTCTAACTCAGCCAGGTCCGCAGATTATTTAAATATTTTTACCGCAACTGAATCAGTCAGTCATTGTAATTATACTGTGCCCCGATAGGGGACGCTTCTTATGCAAACAATAGCGCCAAGGAGAGCCATGTCCATGAGCAGTGTAAAAACGTAAAGAACACTCGATCAAGAAAATCTTAACTTTCAATCAAGATGGGAAATAGAGTATCTGTTCATATAATTCAAATGCAGACCCATGTGTCAGGTCATGAAAGAGTCAAATTTAAGTCGCCACTACAACTGCACTGATTATGATGATAGGTGTTGCACTTAATGTTGGGCCACTGTTTTTCATTTCTGTGCCATCATTGAATGATGATGTATGTGGGCCCTTTGCACTGAAAAAAATACTAATCACTCATGTGTCTGTTGTTTTTTTTTAAAACGACTTGTTCTTTTTGTCGTTTAACAAGAGTAGACACGTGAAAAATGCATTTAAGCATGGAAAATATGAAATTTATGTATGTTGGTTCAATAAACATACAACATCTGAACAAGAGCTACTGAATTAGCCTTGACTTTGCATGAATCACACAAGCGACCTATTGTGGTATCAAAAGAGTGAGTAGTTTGCATCCCTGATATTGCAGTGTATAGGGTATGGTGCATAGTGTATGGTTCATAGTGATGAGTGTATAGTATATTGTGCATAGTGTATAGTGCTTAGTACACTATGCACTATACGTTCATAGTGTATGTGCATAGTGTATGGTGCATAGTGTACTATGCATAATGCATAGTGCAGTGCATTGTGCTTACTGCTTAGTGTATAGTGCATGGTGTAGTGAATAAGCTAACAGAGAAACGTACTAGAAAACAGAGCGCGCGACCATCACTCTGATGTCCGCGTGCACAGGTGTAACATAATGACAGGCGGCGACACACAACACAGCCAGCAGCAATTAAACAGAGAACACATCTGAAGCGTCCATTGACCCTCATCTTGTCTTACACTCTCTCTTTACATAATATTTTGTAATACAATAACACGATGGTATTGCTGCAGGAATCAACGACGACATAAAAGATGCTGATCTGCATCCGGAAGCGTCCTCTCCACCATGCAGACCGCTCACACCTCCTCTACCTCCTCTTTCTATCTACAGACACCTCCTCTATCCTTTACAGACACACGGAGAGGAGCGGGGCCGTACCTCCTTCTTCTTCTGTCCTCCTCCTGGCAGCACGCACAGCAGCAGGACGAGGAGCACCGACATCACCGACAGCTTAGCGGCGCTTTTCCTCACAACAATCGCCATGATGAACGAGAGTCCGGATGCTGCAGAGGCGTCTCTGACCAGGGATTGGTTACCAAGATCACCAATCTTAGCAGAGGAACTACATTCACGGTTATGGATGTTGTAGTTTTTGAAGGCGGAGAGGTTTTTATCTCTTGCAAAACGAACAATAACGATACATACAACACCGTACTATAAATAGGTTTTGTCCAAAGGATAACCACCATTTATTTGATCAAATAAACCAGAATTGAATAGTTATAAATACGGTATAAATGAATATGAATAAGACCATTTTCGCTTAGTATAATTTGGCATTAACAAATTAAAAAAACAGAATTTAATTATTTATAATTAAATAATGATAAGTAAGTAATATGTTACTTTACTAAATAATTCATCTAATAAATCAAAGGGAATTAACTCGTAGGCTCAATATAACCTAGGCACAAATCCTATTCCTGATTGCTCCACGGGTGGTTTTGGAGGGACCACGGAAACTTCTTCTCATCCTTCACACCAGTGGCGGAGCCAGGAAATTTCCATTGGGGTGGCCAGGATGGGGCCAGTGATAATTTTTGGGTGGCAAGCATGTGTCTCACCAGGAGATGCAGAGCTATTTAAGACACATACAGGAAACATCTCAACATTATTCGGAATTCAGATGAAGGTGCAATAGAAAAGTATTCAATATATTTAAATTGTTCTTATAAAGGCAAAGTAACAAAGAAGCTAAAACTTAAAAAATAATATACACTTATTCTGTATTCATACTTGTTTTTAAACTGTGTTGATTTACCGATTGCTATTTGTGTTTTTATTTGTATTGTACGACTGAGTAGAACAATGGCTGTACAGATATGCATTGACAGCAAGGTATTCTATTTTATAGTAGAGATGTCCTCAGTTTATGGCGACAAGCCAAGTAAATTCTCTCAGTGTATCATCAGGAATACAAAACAAGGATACAAAATTAGAAGTGCAATGTTTTTTTAATCAAGTCTGATCACAATATGGATTTATCTTTAAATAACAAAAGGTATAAAATACTGAGCTAATGCATAGAAATATGAAAATAAATAAAATAACATCCTGAATACAATTTGCTGAATTCCAACAAATGTAAATATGACAAGCATTAACAGCCTGTTTAAATAAGCAGTGTCAATTTTTCTTCAATTCGATCCATAAACATCTATCAAACACATGATAACAAACATCATATTCACAATGGGTATTAGGCGGACTCTGCAAGATTAGATTCAAGTTTGAGCCACATTTACACATATCAGACAGAGAATCCAAACAGTGACATCTCATTAAAACTGAACACTTCAATGAATGTCCCTAAAGATCTATCGGTTCTTGATTTGGAAATGTCTGTTTGAAAATGGAAAAAAAGGCATATTCAATTATTAAATTACAGCAGAGATTAATAACAATCAAGATAAACTCATACATTGGAGTGTACTATCCCATGTTACATCTAATGGATTATCTGAACACTATAATCTGCTTAAAACGTTATAGGTTTGAGGCCATTCATCCAACTCTACTCCAGTTGAGGACGGTGAGTGGTATGACTCATACCTGTTTATGAATTATCAGGCCACTGTATCAGATTGGGCAAAACTGAAGTGGAATTAAAGTGTCCAGTATGTCTGAAAGAGTGAGTATACCTGGAGGTACCTTGGGCCGCCACTCGTTGTTGGAGGCTCCTCTCTCTCGCTGTCTGAATCTTCTGTGGGAATCTAAATATATATATTAAAAACATTAATAGGTGTTTAAAGTATTTTCCACAAGGTGTAATGATCCACTATCCAAGTATTTCACAGATACAAAAGATTAAAATTCATTTTCTACAGCATTAAACATATACAATATAAACTTGTGGACAATATCGATAAAAAGTTAGCAGAAGAGTACAACATACAATGTAAGATTGACAATTTACCTGGGGATCCACTGGGGCCACTCCTCAGGGAGGACTCTTCTGTCCTGCTCTCGATCAATCTTTCAGAAACATCAAAAATAATTACAATAAGGTGTACAGGTAATTTTCCTAAAGGTTTTATAATGCATGCTATATAGTGTTTAACAAACACACTATAAGCTAAAGTATAATATTAGTGAAAGTGTCTCTGGGTAGCAAATACAAATATGCCATACTTTAATGTACTGAAAAAACGAACTGATATGTTTTACAATGCACTTTCAACCTGACCTGTATGAATAGACAAACTTTAAGCCAATTGTAAATAAGATAACCTCATACCAAGCTGTACTATGTGTGAGTCTCTATACTGTATACCTGGAGGTCCATTTAAATTGCTGCTCTCTGGGGGCTCCTCATCCTCGCTCTCTGCCTGTTTTTTCTCCATCTCACCCTCATTCTTTGCCTTAGCTGACTTCTTTCCACTTGCCCTGAAGAAGGACGCTATGTCTGCCTTCTTCCTCTTCATTATTTTTCCCTCTTTAATGACAGTCGATCCGAAGTTGCAAAAACAAATACGTGTAGAGACTAGAGAGAGATTATATTAAAACACTGTACACAATCTCGCAACGTAGTTATCAAATACAGCATAGCATATAGCAATTTTAACAGTTTACTATGTTCTCCTCCGATCTACCTTGCTTCTAAACTTCGCAAAATAGATAGTCATGGGTGGGATAGTCACAGTTATTAGAAGACAAAAACAACATCCATTATGATATCATACCTTTCTGTTTTGGGTTTCTTCACTTAGCCGCAGGTGCCGGTCGAAGCGTCAGGTGGTAACAGGCATTCAGGGCATGCTTGAGCCGTTTAATTCAAATACAGGACGTGTGCGCGCTGCGCGCGGCTAAAGGGTCCGGTTGTGTGTGTGTGTGTGTGTGTGTGTGTGTGTGTGTGTGTGTGTGTGTGTGTGTGTGTGTGTGTGTGTGTGTGTGTGTGTGTGTGTGTCTGTGTGTGTGTGTGTGTGTGTGTGTGTGTGTGTGTGTGTGTGTGTGTGTGTGTGTGTGTTTGGAAGGGAGATAGAGAGAGAGAGTGAGAGAGAAATGTCTTTGTGGTTTAAGAAGAGAAAGCACTACAGAAAGTAATTGGTGTGTATGTGTGTTTGTGTTTGTTAGAGAGAGATCGAGAGAGAGAGAGAGAGATCGAGAGATCGAGAGAGAGAGAGAGAGAGAGGGATGGTTGGAGAAAATTTAGCGCAAAGTCAAAGTATTTTTTAGAAAATAGAAATACAATGTGTTTGTCCGAGGATAAATGCTTCCTCATAGATAAAAAAACATGTTTGCCTTGACAAAAATGATTAATTTTGCAACGGAAAATGGATACAAAGCATAGAGCCAGCACATCTGGGAGAAAGAGAGACAGCGCTAAAGGTGATGTAGGTACGATTTGAAGAAATAGATGAAGACCAGTGGAGGATTCTCCAGTGAGTAGAGAGAAAGATCCTCCTTAACATTGTTGTGAATAAAAAATGTTGATTGATTTGCATATGTAATGTTCATTTCCCTGGGTAAAGGGACATTAGCACCCCCTATCGCCTATTGTAATAACTGCTTGAGAACGTACCTCCCTCAGCCTCCACTGACTCCCATTCATTTTCCAAGCTGTGTTGGCGGCCGGTGAATAACATGGGTTTCAATGGTAGAGAGGCAGAAATTCCTCCTCTGAGTGGGTGTGACTTAGGCAGGGACCTCAAACTCGCGGACCGGGGGCCAATTGAGGCCCGCGGGATGATATTTTGTGGCCCCCTACTTGATATCAAAGTTTATTGTTAGTGCGGCCCGCGAGTTGTTGTCAAAAGCACATTTTTGCTAAGTGGCTTGCCACACTTTTTTATCACTTGTGATAGGGTGACCAGACAGTCCCAATTTTGAGTTGCGTGTCCTGAGTCCCGACAAAAGCCAAAGAACGCTAAAATTTCCTGGTTACCACCATCCACTATGAAAAGTCCCCTGTGGTCAGCGATTACATAGCCAACGTGATCTAATGATAGCCTGATCATTCTCTTAGATTGGGTCAGTTGTGCTACTTTTTTCTGTGGAATAATTGATGCGGCCCAGCCTGGCCCAGTCTCTACCTCCGGCGGCCCCCAGGTAAATTGAGTTTGAGACCCCTGGACTAAGGGGTCTGAATCCCGCCTAAATCTATTCAGGAATAGGCTGGAGCCCTGGCTGCGCTATGAACCAATAAGTGACTGACTGTGGAGCAGCCCGGAGGGAGGGGTTATCCCTCAAGTCTAGGCTACGAGAACCAACAAACCCGGCGCCCAGTCTTATGCCTCGCTTCAAGCACGCGGTGCAGTACTGTTTGTTGCGGTACGGTGTGGCTCTGTTCGCATATATTGGCGTTTCTACAGAGCAGTGCGGTTCGGTGCAGCTCGGTTTGCTTATATTGGCTTTTCCACCGCCAAAAGTTAGTCAAGATCCTGAATTAAACGCGCTGAGCCTACCTATTTTTCTGCAGTACTCCGTTGGGTTACCAAGCCATCTGAAAGGGTGCCGAAAAAGGTGGAGCTACACATGCCGTAGGCCCAGGGCCGGAGTGGGACTAATTTTCAGCCCTGGAGTTTCATGCCTCAGACCGGCCCACTTTAGATCACAACCTATCGTATTTAAATAATGTAATTATAACTTTACATGTTAAGCATACAATAGAGCACTGTTCTCTAAAGCCTTTTAATTCTCTGTATTTTTTCTAAAATAATTCCAATTCAGTGGAAGTAATGGTTGCTTCACAATGGGGATTTATTTCAACATGAGTGCACATCTCCACCATTATTCTTTGCAACACAACATCCTTTTCAACAAATTATAAAAAGAATAAATAAAATATGACATCACATTTGATAAAATAAAAAGGGTTGCACTCTGTAATAACATAATCAGAACTTAGATTTCACAAATACAACATCAGCATGTCCTTATCTGCAATATCAAGCAAATTAGTGTTCAGATATCGAATCCTTAAAGTCAGCTCTCGTTTAGGGGCATCTTCATGCACGGTGTTTCGTTTGTTTACAGCCTGCGCACAACGTGATTACCGGCCAAATGTTAGAGATTGGTTATGGCAGATCCAGAGTGGCACTGGGCAGATCCAATAGTTTTAAACTTCAACAGACACCCGCCTTCAAGTGAGTTAACGTTTGTCAATTGAGTAGGTCCAGACTCTGTCATGGTCTGTCGTGTTTTGGTGTGTTTCCCTGCGTTTCCCTCCTGTGTTGATTACTGTTCCCTCCCCTAATTTGTCTCAGCTGTTCCTCGTTGTGTTTGTTACTTAAGCCCTTGTCTTTCCTTTGTTCCTTGTGCTATAATTGTGGTTGTTCGTCCTGCGTGTTCCCTGTTCCCACCTGAGTTCCCTGGTTCCTTGCCTTAGCCTTTAGGCATAAATAAAGTGCTGTTCTCCCTAAACCGTCTGCGTCTGGGTCCTACCTGCCTGCCTGCACCCTCAACCCTAACAGAATGATAGCACCATCATTGGACCCAGCGGACGATCAATTTAGCCGTGAGTTGGAGGATTTATTATGGTTCATTATGAAAGCAATGGATTTTTGGGAGAACATTCCCAGCAGGAAGGAGCAGGAGGCTATCGTGGGGCGTACACGCAGGGCTGTCTCTCCAAGGCCCGAGTTGGAGGACGCCTTGCCCGAGTGGGCAGTTGAGCTGCTCAGCCCCACAGTCTTTTGGCCTGAGAGCTACATGCCGGTGCCACCGGACTTTTGTGACCGGCCTAAGCCTCCACGCTCCTACTCTCACCCTCTGCCCCCGGTTCCCCGCTACCAGCCTCTGCCTCCGGTTCCCCGCTACCAGCCTCTGCCCCCGGTTCCCCGCTCTCAGCCTCTGCCCCCGGTTCCCCGCTCTCAGCCTCTGCCCCCGGCCCCCAGCTACCAGCCTCTGTCCCCGGCCCCCAGCTACCAGCCTCTGTCCCCGGCCCCCAGCTACCAGCCTCTGTCCCCGGCCCCTAGCTACCAGCCTCTGTCCCCGGTCCTCCCCTACCGGCCTCTGCCCCCGGCCCCCCGCTACCAGCCTCTGCCCCCGGCCCCCCGCTACCAGCCTCTGCCCCCGGTCCCTAGCTACCAGCCTCCTCCCTTGCGGACAATCAGAGTGGGGGTGGTGAGTTTGGGGTACCACCCGGTTCCTCCTGGCACTCCAGCACCCGCACTGACTCCGGTCCCCGAGCCCTGTCCGGTTCCTGAGCCCACTCCGCTCCTTCCAGAGGGGGATCGGCCTCTGCTCCTGCCGGAGGGGGCCCGCCCTCCAGACCGTCCAGGGGAGGCACGCCCTCCGCTCCTGCCTGAGGGGGCCCGCCCCCTGCTCCTTCCAGAGGGGGACCGGCCTCTGCTCCTGCCGGAGGGGGCCTGCCCTCCAGACCGTCCAGGGGAGGCACGCCCTCCGCTCCTGCCTGTGGGGGCCCTCCTCCACTCCTTCCCGAGGGGGGTTCCTCTTCAAGGCCTTCTAGAGGGGTCCCGCCTTCCAAACCTTTTGGAAGGGGCACGCCCTCTTCCTCCAGAGGGGTCCAGCCCTCTACCTTGCCTTCCTGAGGGGTCCCGCCTTCCAGAGGGGGTCTGCCCTCTACCTCGCCTACCTCCAGAGGGGACCAGCCCTCTACCTGGCCTTCCTACAGAGGGGGTCCGCCCTCTACCTGGCCTTCCTACAGAGGGGACCCGCCCTCTACCTGGCCTTCCACCAGAGGGGACCCGCCCTCTACCTGGCCTTCCTCCAGAGGGGACCCGCCCTCTTCCTGGCCTTCCACCAGAGGGGACCCGCCCTCTTCCTGGCCTTCCACCAGAGGGGACCCACCCTCTTCCTGGTCTTCCACTAGAGGGGATCCGCCCTCTACCTCTCCTTCCTCCTGAGGGGACCCGCCCTCTACCTCTCCTTCCTCCTGAGGGGACCCGCCCTCTACCTCGCCTTCGCCGGCCTCCTCAAGGTTTCCGCCTTCGCCACTGCTGGCCTTCAGAGGGGTCTCCTTGCCGCTGCAGGCCTCCTGTGGGACTGAGCCCTCATCGTCCTTGCCGCCGGCCTCCTGAAGGGTTCCGCCTTCACTCTGCCTCTGCTTGCCCCCCAGGCCGTCCGCCTGAGGCTCCCTGCCATGCCCTGGGGCAGTTTTCTGGCCGCCCGCCTGACGTCTCTCCGCTCTGCCCCAGTCCATTTTTTTTTTTTTGATTCCCCCCTCCTGGCGCCCCTCCACCCACCCGTTTTGGGTTTGACTTTCTTCGTTTTTTTGCTTGTCGTGGGTCGCCTGGGAGTCGACCCTTAAGGGGGGGGGTACTGTCATGGTCTGTCATGTTTTGGTGTGTTTCCCTGCGTTTCCCTCCTGTGTTGATTACTGTTCCCTCCCCTAATGTGTCTCAGCTGTTCCTCGTTGTGTTTGTTACTTAAAGGGACTCTCACCTTTGTTGCATTTTTACACTTTTTTTGGATAAGGTTAAATTGGTATTAATAAGGTAATAACACTCTAAAGCCCAGTTCAGACCAAAGATTCACCTTGCAACGGCTTGCAACTCGCAACTCCTTGCAACGCCTTGCAACGCCTTGCAACGAGACGGGCTGCGACGTTCTAAAACTGGGCAGTTCACACTGGCTGCAACGCGCTGCAACGGGCTGCGACGCTAGGTGGTTTCCATAGCAACTGTGAACGCTCTGGCACATGCTGAGAGCCGCAACATCATTTGCGTAGGTTAGGTTAGATTAGTTAGGTTTGCGATTAGTTAGGTTTGCAATTAGTTTTATTTTTATTTTACTTGAGTAGGCTAGAGTTACTATGTCTTGTCATTCTCCACTACATCTGCATTGGAGTAAATAGCTGGAGCTTACAGTTAGTTTAGATCAGGGGTTTTCAAAGTGTGAGAGAGTGAGCCCCCCCTCAGAGAAAAATATTCAGCTGAGCCCCCCCTACAAAAAAATGTTTGTTCTAAATAGGTTTGTTTTGGAAGCTATCTTAATTAGTTTACACATTTTAAACATCTCTGATCATGATTTTAAAACATTTGAAACATATTTCTGAAACATTACAACATCTTTGTGCGTTTTTAAACACATTTCTTAACACAATTTAAGAACTTTATCTAAGCATGTTTTAGCTTAACCTTTTTTAAATACATTTGAACATCTTAATTTGTGTAAACTGCCAGTTTACACAGATTCATTCAGGGTCCCCGACTATGAATTTTCTGAGTCTAATCAGATCTGCCTTTTCAGTCCAGAGATTCGACTATTCGGCGGGGTTTGTTTACCGGCGTTGCTATGGTGACCTAAATTATTATAAGCAACTGAAAACGATGCCGGTTTGAAACTAAAATGTGATTCTGAAAAAAGTATAAATGCTATCAAAATTCCGTTTCGATAGTATTGAAGATACAAGTGTGTAGATTTGTTTAATGGTTTGAACGATGGTAAACGGTGGAAAAATGAATGAGTTACGATGTCTAGAAGTAGGTGTATCAGAATGGGCTGACGTCTTCAATGAAAACAGCTGAAAACGAAGCGGTATGAAACTAAAACTGTGATTCTGAAGACATTTTAAATGATATCGAAATTCTGTTTAGATATTATTGAAGATACAAGTGTGTAGATTTGTTAAATGGTTTGCACGAAGATAAACGGTTGAAAATGTATTTAGTTATGTTACTTTTACAGTTGAAGTACGGGTTTCAGGGGTCTTTTCGTTGTTGTTTTTTTCTCACGTCGCGCCCCCCCTGAAGAACTCTGGCGCGCCCCACAGTTTGAAAACCACTGGTTTAGATTACCCGTTGTTGGATACATTGCATTTTCCGGTCATTTGTCGTCCTCATATCTGTATGTGCGCACAATTATTCATGTCTGCGATCATCACAGAGTCCACAAGCAGCAGGTCGCAATTCCCGATGGGTCACAATTCATGACAGCAGACCGTCGAAATCTGCGACTACACTGTAAATGCGGGGAAAATTAGTCAAACTCCAACCAAATGTTTTCAGGTCATTTGTCGTCCTCATATTTGTATTTGGACACAATTATTCATGTCTGCGATCATCACAGAGTCCACAAGCAGCAGGTCGCAATCCCCGATGGGTCACAATTCATGACAGCAGACCGTCGAAATCTGCGACCACACTGTAAATGCGGGGAAAATGAGTCAAACCCCAACCTTCTTCAATCTCTGGCGACTCCTTGCAACGCCTTGCGACGCCTTGCAACGGCTTGCAACGGCTTGCAACGACCCGTTCACACCGCCCCTGCGACGTTCTAAAACCGTTTTGTTGCAAGCCGTTGCAAGGTGAATCTTTGGTCTGAACTGGGCTTTATATGCAAGACAGACCCACCAGGAGTAAAAACAAACAATTATTTTACTCTCATAATATTTAGTGAAAACTTCAACCAATAAAATTCTTCGGACCGAAGGACTTTATTGGCCGACAGACCTGTCTGTTTGCTGCATGGATATATAAGGTTTTCCGTCTGCTTCTTGTGGCGCATTCGGGCCCGCGTCATCAAGGCGCGTCCTCAACTAGAGGGTTGGTTTTGATTCCACGGCAGACAGTAGCGAGTAGCGACCGTAGCGACTGACGATGGCAGACCAAAGTGGTCCACGGCGTACTGAAACTGCACCATTCACTCCGATTAGGGGACTAATCTCGGACTCAGACTCACAGAGTTACCCTCCTCTTGAGCCTCAGGAAGACCTCCAGACTGTTGGCCACCAACTGCACCATTCAGTCCGATTAGGGGACTCATCTCGGACTCGGACTCACAGAGTTACCCTCCTCTGGAGCCTCAGGAAGACCTCCAGACTGTTGGCCACCAACTGCACCATTCAGTCCGACAAGGGGACCCGATTCGGCCTCAGACGCGAAGTTGTCCCGCTACTCTGGAGCTCCAGGAAGACCTCCAGACCGTTGGCACCCAACCGCACCACTCAGTCCGATTACGGGACCCATTTCGGACTCTGACGCGACGTTGTCCCGCTACTCTGGAGCTCCAGGAAGACCTCCAGACCGTTGGCAACCAACCACCACACTCAGTCCGATTACGGGACCCATTTCGGACTCGGACGCAACGTTGTCTCGCTACTCTGGAGCTCCAGGAAGACATCCAAACCGTTGGCAACCAACCGCCACACTCAGTCCGATTACGGGACCCATTTCGGACTCAGACGCGACGTTGTCCCCCTACTCTGGAGCTCCAGGAAGACCTCCAGACCGTTGGCAACCAACCGCCACACTCAGTCCGATTACGGGACCCATTTCGGACTCAGACGCGACGTTGTCCCGCTACTCTGGAGCTCCAGGAAGACCTCCAGACCGTTGGCAACCAACCGCCACACTCAGTCCGATTACGGGACCCATTTCGGACTCAGACGCAACGTTGTCCCGCTACTCTGGAGCTCCAGGAAGACCTCCAGACCGTTGGCAACCAACCGCCACACTCAGTCCGATTACGGGACCCATTTCGTGCTCAGACGCGACGTTGTCCCGCTAATCTGGAGCTCCAGGAAGACCTCCAGACCGTTGGCAAACAACCGCACCATTCAGTCCGATTAGGGGACCCATTTCGGCCTCGGACGCTACGTTATCCCGCTACTCTGCTTGTAATGCTCATACACCTTTCTTATACTCAGTGGGACCACTGTCCTTTAACATGGGGCCTCAAAACGGTATCACACGAAGCCCATAAAATTACAGTGAGCCACCTGCTAAATGTCTTGTTCACTAGACCCCTGGTAGATATTATGACCCCTTGGAGTCTAAACACAACCCATGGGAGTCTAAACATAACCCATGGGAGTCTAGAACTTTTGTACTAAAAAATAACGCTTAGTTTTACGCTTAGGGGGTGGGGCATTGGAGGAAGGCGGGATGATTTGAATGTGCTGTAATTCTCAAATGCAACAAAGGTGAGAGTCCCTTTAAGCCCTTGTCTTTCCTTTGTTCCTTGTGCTATCATTGTGGTTGTTCGTCCTGCGTGTTCCCTGTTCCCTGTTGTCACCCGAGTTCCCTGGTTCCTTGCCTTAGCCTTTAGGCATAAATAAAGTGCTGTTCTCCTTAAACCGTCTGCGTCTGGGTCCTACCTGCCTGCCTGCACCCTCAACCCTAACAGACTCTCTGCGCAAATGAAATGAAGTAAGAGTCTGGTAGGACCAGGCTAGGTCTACACTATACAATACTATTCATTATATTAATTCTATTAACATTCACTTAATGAGCAATCCTACCTGCACACTCTAGACCTGTGGGCTCATGGCTGGTGCTTGGGGGGCTACAAGACAAAGTTTATGGCCAGTTATGTGGCGTCGCATCATAATATTATTTAAATTATGTAACGTTAGGTTAGACAGGCTATACGTTGCAACGCCACGCAATTAATTGACTTGATAGGCTAATTAATTCACTGGAACGGTGCAGGTAAAGTTGCATTTTGTTCAACATCTTGTCTTACTTGATGAGCAGCAGAGAGAGCAGCAGAGAGAGGTCATGTTTCCCGAAGCTCCACTAGGCATTGGAAAAAACTACTTAATTCATCATTTAGATCTACTTTATCTTATTTTATTTCATGATCATAATACCTAACAGTATATAGTTTGTTTTCGTCATCCTCCATCGCTCGATTCAACAATACATTTTGGCACTTTTTACTCCCGGATCAGACCGCAGAAAAAGCCTTGGACTTTCCTATCGCCAACATGCCTCTGTACTCGGATATCTCAGGCACGGAGACTGGGAAATGCACAGACTGCACCAAAATGCAACAGAGGGTGGCTTTAATTGAAACGAGACTAGCAGCATTAGAAAAATGCAAAGGACCCCTACAGGATACAGTGCCGATGGGTGAGTTTGCTGAGCTCACTCAGATACAGCAAGATGATCAAAGCTACACTGTATCCTTCCCGAAGCTGGACAAGAGAGAGACAGTTCCAGCTGCGTTTCACTGGCACAGAGTCGGCGCTAAGCCAAAACAACATACCAAAGTGAATCAACAAGATCACTCAACGCCAAATGCTAAACTACCCAAAGCTAAAGTTATCAGCCGGATTAGCCCGTCACTGAAATTAACCCTGCCACTGAAGAACCGGTTCCTGCCACTTCAAGAGTCCACGAACGAGCCTGCCACCCATGCACCCCTGAGCCCCGAGATGCGTCCGGACGGACAGTGCGGACAGAGACGGAAGATGAACCAGTCGCCATGGAGGCGAGCTGCGCATGCCTCGGCCACCTGTGCACCCCTGACCCCTGAAATGTGTCCGGACAGACGGTACGGACAGACATGGAACAACCAGTCGCCACGGAGGCGGGCTGCGCATGTGTCTGCCACCGTCCAACAAGGGCCCATCTCAGAGGAAGCAGATGAACCAGACACTCTGATTATAGGAGACTCAACCATCAAGGATATAACCGGTAAGAAGATCAAAACATGCATCTTCCCATATGGAATGGTTAGTGATATCAACCATAAACTAGCCAAAGTCATATTGGAGAACCCCAAAATCTCACAGATTATTGTGCATGCAGGATTTAATGATGTTCAAAGAGAACAGTCAGAACTTCTGAAGAGGGATTACACTGATCTATTGGATACACTGGACAAAATACACATCAACTCATTCATCAGTGGACCCATACCATCAGTTGACAGGGGAATAAACAGATTCAGTCGTCTACTTGCACTGAATACATGGCTTTCCAGAGTCTGCAATGAAAGAGGAAGGGGCTTTATTGACAATTTCAACTTATTCTGGGGGCGCAAATATCTTTTCAGAGCAGATGGCCTACACCCAAACAGGTTAGGCTCAAAACTGTTGAGGGACAATCTTCTCTTCTCGCTTTACGCACAGGCCACAATCTTGCCATGGTCTGACGCACAGGCCGCAATCAGAGCACAGGTTGAGAAGAAGCGAGACTACAGCCTCCCCCACACATCTACTCTGCCACTATCTGACACACAGATAGCAGACAGCCCACAGACCTTGAAGAGAGACAACAGCCCGCCCGACGCCATCAACACTGTGCCTTCCCCAATCGCTGATGCTGGCTTGACGAGGAACGGCCACCCCCCTCCTCTGCATTACAGACCAAAGACCTTGAAGAGAGACAACAGCCTGCCCGACACCATGGACACCGTGCCCTCCCCCATCGCTGATGCTGGCTTGGCGAGGAACGGCCACCCTCCTCCTCATCTCTCCCATAGCCACAACAACTCCAGCTCCACTGTCTCCTCCCTTTGCGATTTTCCAGCTGAATTTAAGAAACAGGAATATGTAGGCATCAAACTTGCATCTGTGTCAATGATAGCATCGCCAGGTCATTCCCACAGGCTGATAACACCAAAGCGGAGGGCGCCCCAGCCCCCCGCCCCCTATACTGATAGTAGTCCTGAGTATTACTGAGACAAAAAAGGGTTCAGCCGTAGACAAAGTATAAAGGACGTTTCGCATAATCTGCTGAACCCAAGGTTGCCTATGTCAAAACATGGCAACTTTTGCATTCCTGCTATAACCACTAAGAGAGTAAACAAAGGGAAACGTAGACACACTGCTAACCTCACAAATCTCTTACATATTTCCTCCAAACCAAAAACAACCTTAAAGCCTATCAACAACACCATCAAGATGGGTCTACTTAATGTTAGGTCTCTTAATAACAAATCATTTTTAGTTAATGATTTTATTACCACCTCTAAACTGGATTTTATGTTTTTAACTGAAACATGGCTGGAACAAAATAACAGTGCAACCGTTCTGATAGAGACAGCTCCTCCCAACTATAACTTTTTTGATGCATGTAGATCTGGAAAAAGAGGTGGAGGGGTTGCTGTTATATTTAAAAATGATTTTCAGGGGAAACAGATGTTATTTGGTGATTTTCCATCATTTGAATACCTTTGTGCTGTATTGAAATGCTCCCCCAGAGTTCTCCTATTAATTATTTACAGGCCACCCACATACTCTGCAAATTTTTTCGATGAATTCACAGAATTATTGTCTAGCATCTCCACAGACTTTGACTGTCTAGTTATAACTGGTGACTTCAATTTTCATACTGAAGATTTGAATGACAAGTGTGCAAAAAAACTTTTTACCATTTTGGACACATTTGAACTGTCCCAACATGTGAAAGAGACTACTCATTGTAAGGGCCACACTCTAGACCTGGTTATCACAAAGGGCCTCAATGTTTCTGATCTCTCTGTGACTGATCCTTCCTTGTCTGACCACTTTTGTGTTTTCTTTAATATATCGTTTATTCCCGACATACAGACAAAATCAAATACTGTCAAAAAACGGTATATCAATGAAGAATCGTATGTACTTTTTAGAAAGGCCATCTCCTTACTACCGCCTCTCAACCCATGTTCTGCTGATGATCTTGTAGAAAACTTTAATTTGAAAATTTTGAAAATCATGGATGTCATTGCACCTTATAAGGTTAAAACGATTTCTGGAAAGCAAAAGGCACCCTGGAGAAAAGCTGCCTCTGTAACAGCACAGAAAAAAGAATGCAGGAAGGTTGAACGCATCTGGCGTAAAACAAAACTTCAAATTCACCATGATATCTACAAAGAGAGCCTCCGTGCCTACAATTCTGACTTAAAAAGTGCTAGAGAAACATTTTTCTCCAATATCATTAAATCCAATAATAATAATGCAAAAACCCTATTTGCAACTGTTGACAGACTGACCAACCCCCCAACACAAATTCCACCTGATCTCCATTCCACGCAGAAATGCAATGAGTTTGCAGCTTTTTATACTGATAAAATTGAAGGCATCAGACGCGCCATCAATATCTCCACTTCAAACAAAAATGTTGGACTACCACCCTGTTCAGGCAAAAGTAACGTGGCAGGGATGGCATGCTTTAATGTTATTGACTCTAAAACTCTTGTGGAAACTGTTACACAACTAAAGCCATCCACCTGTTGCCTTGATTCTTTACCTACCAACCTCTTTAAGAATGTTTTTGACTGCCTAGCAATAGACATATTGCAGATAGTTAACAACTCTCTCCAGTCAGGCAACTTCCCAAAAGCCCTGAAAACTGCAGTTATTAAACCCCTTTTAAAAAAGCGGAGCCTAGATACCTCTATTATTAACAACTACAGACCAATATCAAATCTGCCCTTCATAAGTAAAATCATTGAGAAAGTTGTCCTCCAGCAACTTAATCACTTCCTGGCATCAACTGGTTGTTATGACACCTTCCAATCAGGATTTCGACCCCTGCACAGCACTGAGACCGCCCTCATTAAAGTTGTAAACGACATCCGTCTTAACACAGACTCTGGCAAAACCTCAATACTAATGCTACTAGACCTCAGTGCTGCATTCGACACTGTAGACCATACAATACTCTTGGACAGGTTAGAAAACTGGGTGGGGCTTTCAGGCACAGTCTTAAATTGGTTCAGATCCTACCTACAAAATAGGAACTACTTTGTTTCCATCGGCGACTTTGTATCAGAATCAACCAACGTGATGTGTGGAGTCCCACAAGGTTCGATCTTAGGGCCCTCTTTATTCAACATCTACATGCTCCCACTAGGGCAAATCATGCATAATAACAATATTGACCATCATTGCTATGCTGATGACACGCAAATCTATGTATCGCTATCACCAAATGACTATCGGCCCATAGATCTGCTGTGCCAGTGCATTGAGCAAGTGAAAGACTGGATGTGCCGAAATTTCCTTCAGCTAAATGAGGATAAAACAGAGATAATTGTATTTGGTGCTAAAACGGAAAGGCTTAAAGTAACCCAACACCTTCACTCTCTGTCCCTGAAAACCTCAATCAAAGCCAGAAACCTAGGGGTTATCATGGATTCTGATTTACATTTCGAAAGTCACATCAAATCAGTTACAAAATCTGCATATTATCACCTTAAAAATGTAGCAAGACTTAGAGGGCTCATGTCCACAGAAGACTTACAAAAACTTGTACATGCCTTTATCACTAGTAAGCTTGATTACTGCAATGGTCTCCTTACAGGTCTCCCAAAACAAACTCTAAGGAAGCTTCAGCTTGTTCAGAATGCTGCTGCTAGAGTATTAACAAAGACCAAAAAATTTGAACATATTACACCAATTCTTAAATCGTTACATTGGCTTCCTGTAGGTCAGAGAATTGATTTTAAAATCATGTTGCTAACCTATAAATCCCTACATGGTTTAGGCCCAAAATATTTAACTGATATGCTTCCACTACATAAGCCTTCTAGAACACTAAGATCTTCTGAGACCAATCTGTTAATTATCCCCCGAGTAAACACGAAACATGGGAAAGCAGGATTTAGTTACTATGCAACAAATAGCTGGAATAAACTCCCTGAGGATTTAAGACTTGCCCCAACTCTGAGCACCTTCAAAACAAGATTGAAGACTTTTATGTTTGCTTTAGCTTTCTGCTAAATCTTAAATACTTTAGCTTTATTTTACTAAAATGCCTTTTTAACTCACTTTCAATTTTACTTACTAAAAAGCCTTTTTAACTTTCTATTTTACTCATTTCTTTGCATATGTTTTCTTTTCTTTTTTAATGTATAACAATGTTTATATGTGAAGCACTTTGAGTCTGCCTTGTGTATGAAAAGTGCTATATAAATAAAGTTGCCTTGCCTTGCCTTGCCTTACCCGTTTCATTGTTTTCATTGGTCGTTTTATACCGCGAGCACGTTTGATTGAAAAAGCTGCCGATTTTTGCACATTTGGCTGCATGTGTCTCCAGGGCTTTTCTCTTTTTAATCCTCGCTTTTTCTGCGCCACCCTTGCTCTTTTTATTTTCCATTTTGCATTATTATTTTTCTTGCACTTCTGGGGTTGGAGCTAGGCTACAATCGCACTGAAAGTGTGTGGTGTGATCGGACGTTACGTCAGGCTGCGTCTGCGTCTGTTTCTTGTTGGTGGGCGTGCCCTTAACCTGTGTCCGCGTCCCAGTTTCATTGACATAATCAAACAGACCACCAACTCCCTGATATGATGACAGATGACAAAAGAAAAGAGCTGCAAGTGGAGACGTCCCAACAACAGCGGTAACAGCATACACGTGATACCCACTCAGTGCCATGACTGAACACCAGCACAAAATAAATAAAAAATAATAATTGAACACCGGCCCTCGCGGCCCAAAAGTCAGACCGGCCCACCGGGAATTGTCCAGGGGCCCATTTCAGAAAGCAGAGGGGTATTCCACAAAGCCGGTTTTATCACATAACCGGGTAAGTTAACCCAGGGTTTGCGGTAACCCTAGGTTTTCCGTTCCAAAAGGATCACGGTATGTTAGTTGCTATAGAAACATACGCTCTGAATCAAACCTGGTCGGAGCAGGTTTTGCGCAGGTTAAGTTTGAAACATAACACGGTTTTGGGTATTTAAACCGGCGTTCACCGCAGAATTCATGTGTTCACAATGGCATGCCCTTTTGATGAGAGAACTGCTGATATCGGAGCGCAAATTATACGTGCAATCCACCGGGAGCGATTGATAAGACCACGGCTCGACATCTTGGCATATCGGATGACTTTTTGCTGGAGTGGAGAGATATAGATTCTCGCGCAAATCTTTAATAGCCTATATTTAAAATAGCCACATAGCCAACACTACCAATCGAGGTCCTGGGCTCAGTTCACTCCAGACTATTTGCGTAGCCCTCCGTTTTTTGCAAATGGTATATCTAGGCCAGTGGTTTTCAAACTGTGGGGCGGGCCCCCCCTGGGGGGCGCCAGAGTTATTCAGGGGGGGCGCGACGTGAAAAATAAACCCGAAAAAACCCTTGGAAGTCGATGATTCAAATCATCAATCGTACTTCAACTGTAGAAGTAACATAACTAAATCAATTTTCAACCGTTTATCTTCGTGCAAACCATTTATCAAATCTACACACTTGTATCTTCAATAATATCGAAACAGAATTTCGATATCATCTAAAATTTCTTCAGAATCACAGTTTTAGTTTCATACCGCTTCGTTTTCAGCCATTTTCATTGAAGACGTCAGCCCATTCTGATACACCTACTTCAAGACTTCGTAATCGTAACTCATTCATTTTTCAACAGTTTACCATCGTTCAAAACATTAAACAAATCGACACACTTGTATCTTCAATGCTATCTAAACGGAATTTTGATAGCATTTATACTTTTTTCAGAATCAAAGTTTTAGTTTCAAACCGGCATCGTTTTCAGTTGCTTATAATAATTTAGGTCACCATAGCGACGCCGGTAAACAAACCCCGCCGAATAGTCGAATCTCTGGACTGAAAAGGCAGATCTGATTCGACTCAGAAAATTCAGAGTCGGGGACCCTGAATGAATCAGCTGAATTTTTTTCTCTGAGGGGGGGCTCACCCTCTCACACTTTGAAAACCCCTGATCTAGGCTATATGTTGGAGATGCTGAGCACATCTCAGTCGTTTCAGATGACCCATCCAAGATTTGTATCGGCCTCCTATCATACAAAGAGCAATATTGTCTGAGTACTATGCCGAGAGGCATTTACAACATAAAGTATAAAATAGTCCTGACGGACTTGCATCCACTGGAGAATGTTCGATCGTAGCCGGCGGTTTTATTACAAGCAAGTTGATGAATTGTCACTTTTAGGTTTTCTACCCAGTTACCAAAAAAAGAAACATTTGGAATAGTATGCGCTGTGGCAAGCACACGGTTTGCATACTTCGAAGGCAAAAAAACAACAACACAAAAACCTACATTAAACCAGTGGGGTATGGCCCCTGACTCTCTGAGGAGATAGGTACCTCCAGGTACCCCCCCCCATGCCAGGGCGCCCTGAATTTGTGTTTATTAACAGCTCCTCCACCGGGGTCAAGACAATTTGAGGGCCAGATCCAGTCTGCCGACTGTCTGCCTTTTCACGATTGGCTTAAAAAAATGGCTTATTTAAATTTATACCAATACGATGGTGGGAAAAGCTTACCAGTTTGTATGTTTTTTATACTTCATTTTTATACTTGATCCGCTGACTGCTTGGAAGCAATCGGAGTACATATCTTTTTAGAAGAAAGGGGTTATGTGGTAGGATCTTTAAGAATGCTTAACTGGGATATTTACCTATATATTCATGGCTCAAATATTAAGGATCATGCTTTTGACGTGTAACTAACGCATTTACGCGGTCAGCGATCCGCTGCCAGGCTTTGGTTCTCCGGGTTGCAGAGGCTTTGGCGTTCCCTTTTCTTGTGATAATGTCCTTCTCCTCGTCATAGCTCTCCAGGAGAACCTGAAGTTCCATTTCATTGAAATAAGCGGCCCGTTTCGCCACATCGATCAGGGTTTCCATGATCCATACATCACGTCTTTTTAGGTTTGGCGTGGACGCGCACAACCCTGTGTTAACCAACCCCGAGTTGATTGAACTAATGCATAACCGCTGCTGTGGAACCGAAAACTCCGGGTTGGTCGGCACAGGGTCAATCAACCTAGAGTTCAGCGTTAATTGAGGCCCCGTTTACACGAAGGGAAAACGCAGATATTTTCACACGGTTTGGCCTCTCATTTACACGAAAACGCAGTTTTTGTAACAGAAAACGATCATTTCTAAAAACTCTGGCCAAAGTGGAGATTTCTGAAAACGCTGGTTACGTGTTGTCGTGTCAACGGGTAGAAACGGGGTTTTAGGTTCTGAAACATCACATTATGCGCCAGGAAATGCTTAACGTCATATGAGCGCACTATGTTTACCGTTTGTTTGTTACAGGAAGACGCTCGTGTTATTCGTTGTTGTTGATTCTGAGGATTCTGATTGGCTTGCATGGCTTTATCCTTCCCCCTACACTGCCGCCCATAGGTTTGGCATAGTTATAATGTCCCAACGGCGTATTTATCAGTTTTGATGTAAACGACAACTTTTTTGAAAACGATGTTGTGTGCACAATGTTATTTTTGAAAACGGAGGGGGAGAAATATTCGTTTCTATAAATACCCTGCTACGTATAAACGTGGCCTCAGTGTTTATTAAACCTCCGTT
Source organism: Gadus chalcogrammus (assembly GCF_026213295.1). NCBI lineage: Eukaryota > Metazoa > Chordata > Actinopteri > Gadiformes > Gadidae > Gadus > Gadus chalcogrammus. Next base: position 1,809,857 of record NC_079414.1, on the reverse strand, counting down.
CGTGGAACACCCCTCAGGTTTAGTGAAAACTCTGAGTTAGTTAACCCTGAGATGAGGGAAACTCTGTTTTTTCAGTTTCACAAAGCCAGTTCAGCTTTACTCTGAGTCAGTTACCCTGGCAACATACTCCGTGAACCTAACCTGCTCGCTGGCAGGTTTTCATCAACTAACCCTGAGTTTCTCCTGCTCTTAAGTTGAAGCCTGCAGAATGAAGGCAGTGGCAGACATGGCGTGTCCTTTTATTGAAGAGCCACTCCGCAGAAATCTCAGTCGGGAGAGGATTATTAGACCCCGATTGGATGTTTTATCATTCCCTGATGAGTACCTGTTTGAGCGTTTCCGTTTCTCTGCATCATCAATAATTTATATAAACAATATTCTCAGCCCTCACATCGCTCACATGACACATCGTGGACACACTCTCAGTTCCGAGCAAATTCTTTGTATTGCACTTTTTTGCCAACAGCAGTTTTTTGTATAACGTTGGTGATGCAGAGCATGTGTCCAAGGCAACTGTCTGTCGGGCTGTCCGAAATGTGACACTTGCACTGAAACGGCTACTATGCACGTTTGTAGTGTTCCTAAGTCACAGACCCACCAGACTTCTCAAAGAAGAGTTCCACAGAATTGCAGGTATCAGTTTAAGCAGTAATTCATTTATGCCATAAAGCTTGGAGACTTGAAGCACTAATCAGTCAATTTGATATATTTTAGGGTTTCCAGGTGTGATTGGCTGCATAGATGGCACTCACATTCCTATCATAGCTCCTTCAATAAATGAAGGAGATTATGTGAATAGGAAATCTGTCCACAGCATTAATGTACAGGTAGGCCTTAATAGTAGCCTTTAACATTCCAAATTAAATATACTTCACTATACAGCTAATTACTGTTCTCCACTGTGAAGATCATATGTGATGGAGCCCACATGATTAACAATGTGGAAGCAAAGTGGCCTGGGTCTGTGCATGACTCACGAATGTTTCGTGAGTCTACACTGAGTGCCAGATTTGCCCATGGTGAGTTTATATACAGTATATAGTTATATCCTATGATCAATATTTTGTTTCCTCCTATTGCAACTGAAATAACTGAAAATAAACTATCTTGTATTATCATAGGAGAGTTCGATGGTTACCTACTCGGAGACAGAGGGTACCCCTGCCAGCGCTATCTGCTGACCCCTGACCCTGAGCCTGGCCCACAGCAACACTACAACTTGCCTCACTGCAGGACACGCCAGAGTGGAGATGACCATCGGGATACTCAAGGCCCGGTTCCAGTGCCTTCGTAGGCTCAGGGTCACCCCAGAAAGAGCTTGTGACATTATAGTGGCATGTGTGGTTCTCCACAACATTGCCACTATTAGAGGAGAACAATGTCCTACTCTTTCCCCCTATGATCCAGATATTAATCCTACCCCCCCGGGTGATGCACGAGATGGAAGAGCTGTTAGAGACATGAAATGCTTCAATCATTTCTAACTGACCCATCACCTCTCCAATGTTAAAGAACGACAATATGCATCTCATTTTATGAGGTCTTCTTTTTTTCCCTTAAAGGACACATTTTGTACAGTTGTTAATCCTTTGTTGTTGAAACAATAAAAAAATTATCCACCTGTGGGCACGTCACCCACCTTTAACTGATGGTCCAGCATTTGTATTTCCATTTTTGTCTTTGTGATCTGCAGCCTTATATGGTCCATTTCCAGATGCAATTTGTTGATTTGTGCTTGCAAACATACCTTATAGAGTTGTTTCACAGGGAGCTATACGAACATAAGTGACGTTGAATTTCCCAAAGTCTACTTAGCGTCATTGTAAGTTGTGGGTCAATGCTGAACAACATCTTACTGAGGTAAGCTGTTCTGTGGAGGTTGATGGACCTTCTTCCTCATTGTAATTTCCAGCATTGCTCTGTCAGAGAGAAAGAAGTTGCAAGTTGTATTGTGGAACACCACTATTAACTGAAGCCAAAGTTATTTTAAAAAAAAAGGTGTATACTTCAACAGGCCTCTCTGCATCTTCGCTCTCTGTGGCAGCTGATAAGGTGTCTTCATCATCCTCCTGTAATGAAACAGAATGTTTGTGTTATATTCTACCCATTATGAAAAATCTGTGGAATATTAAGAGTACTTACAACAGCATGGAGGTCTGTTATGGCAGAAGGCTCCACGAGACAGATTACACCATCAGTAACTGGTAGAAAATGAAGATTAAACAGTTGATGATTACCCAGAAAAGTGCCCCACCTAATTTAAAAAAATTTAACAATAGTGTGCAGGTCCCAATACCCAAGGTGACCCATTTTCAAACTCTGAGTCACCTTAAAATAGATTGACATCTGAAAACAAAAGCAGCCAATTGAGAAGAACTGTAGCCTACTGCTACAAGAAAAATCAGTGTGCCAAGTTGTGTCTAAGATGAATGGGTGGCCATTACTGAGCGAACACTAGAAAAAGGATTAACGTACATGCCATTCATTTGAATAACTTACCTCTTATGTAGGCCCCTGTGTCCTGGGGCGTGGGTGGGTCCGATGAGCTCCCCCCAGAGATGCCCTCAGCAATGGGTCGCCCACTGTTCTGACTGAGGGCCATCTTTTCAGCCTCTGTGAGAGGTGGTGGTGGTGGACCGCCACCTGTTTTGCGGGCCTCAGCCTTTTTTCTGTTGGCTATAATGGAGGTCAAATTTAAATATATACAGAAAACACAACTTTGGAGACTTGTATGTATAAAAGGCATTTATGTGTTGCTTTCATATAGACAATATTAAATACTGGCAGTGTTGGGATTTCTCTTTTTTTAGCAGATTTCCCTAATTACTTAAATATACGCATCACATGTTGAATGTAGCCACTAAATGCTGTTTAATGAGGGCAGGCTAAACTACATCACAATTGCTTGTACTTTATTACACCTTACCTGTTTGAACTACATTTTTATGTTTCATCTTTAGTTGCTGCCAAGTCCGTTTGGTGCCTGTTGGGTTGCACCTGTGCTAAGTGGAACATTCAAGACAAAACATTTCTTTTTTTTCTCCAATTAATACTCACGCATTGACTCGGTCAGCAATTTTCTGCCACGCAAGCTCCCGCTCTTTTGCTGCTGCCACAGTATTGCTTCTTTTTAAAAAATATATGCTCACTTTCTGCATACGCAGTCATTAATATTTCCAACTCCACTGGGGAGAAGTAGGAGGATCGAGGCTGTTTACCCCTTATTGCCATGGTGAATCATGTTATCTGTGTTCCATTGATGAAGGCTTTTTATATCCTCATGCACGGGCTTCACTCAGGGTTACCTTGACTCTGAGTTGATTGACCTAAGTGTTATAACCTGTTCTGAAACCGAAAACTTAGAGTTTGACAGCTCAGAGTTGGTCAACCTAGAGTTAAGGTTTTAACTCAGAGTTTGTTGAACCTGCTTTCTGAAACGGGCCCCCGGTACTCCCGATTAGCCACTCCGGGCCTGCGTAGGCCTAATTCGAAATCACTTAAAAAATATCAAGTTTGGTATGACGAGGTGACTGATATCTTTGCATCACAAACAGCGAGGAGGATCGACTTGATCTATAAATGAAGTTCCTCAATCTTAAATGGTTTAACAGCATGACCAACTTTCTGAAAGATCCATTAAAATCCACATTTGCCTCAAACGATGTTAGGCTTACAGCCCATGTAAATAGTTGTGAAATAATGTTCTTGTTGTTCTTTTAATTGTTTGTTACTCTGACCGCTCTGTTTGATATTGTGGAAAGGATGTTAGTGAATTAATCAGAGCATGATGCATTTTAAATGGCATCACTTTTGGTCTTGTGTCTTCATTTTTCTAAAAAACAACTGTAGCTGAAAATAAAAATTGCCAAATTACAACCATAGCTTCAGTCATTGAGGGCAAAAATAGGGGCAATGATAGGCCCAGATTTTTTTATTTAGTTTGACAAATCAAGAGTAGGCCGTATTTGACTAATTGGCTTTGCGTCCTTTCCTTCTGCCCTTGTTGTCCATTTCAAGAAATGCTGCCCATCAGCTTTCAAAGTACAATGCTGACACTGGTGGATTTGCGTAGATTTTATTCACATAATTATCCCTCCCTGTTATTTTGTAATTCACCAAAACACCCTGAAACATCTTGAGTCTCACATACGTATGCCACCAGCAGGCCAATGGCAACCAAGCGCGCAGTCCTTCCTCCCTCACTTTTTAAACCACCGGCCGCCACTGGTGAAGAGAGACAGGGTTAGAGGTGATGTCCAATTTAAAGATATAGGTGAAGAGAGACAGGGTTAAAGGTGATGTAGGCACGATTTAAAGATATAGGTGAAGAGAGACAGGGTTAAAGGTTATGTAGGCAGGATTTAAAGATATAAGTAAAGAGAGACAGGGTTAAAGGTTATGTAGGTACAATTTAATGGCAGTGTGCAAAATACTGGGGGGTCCGACCCCCCCGATTTACCAATGAAACCCCCTGAAAGCCTAAAAAGCTAAATTTGAGGGGGGTCTCAAATTTTGTAAAAAAAATATATATGTATATATTTTATTGTCACTAATGGTCACTTAAATGTTTTTAAGCTCACCATGTCCAGTATTCAGAATTCCAAACATTTATTCACAAATATCATTATTTTTTGCCAAGCGGAGCCAGACAGTCCTGTGTGCTTATGCAAATTAGCCATGTTCGCCAAACAGAAGAAAGAGGTAATGTTGAAAAGTCATACCAAAAACGGCTGGCAATCGAAAGCTCAACCAGAGTGTATCAATCACACACTTTGGGTCTATTGATTGATTGATTGATTGATTATTTTAATGACCACGCAGCCAAGCTGGTGGTATTTGTTGTCAGCTTGGTACAGGTTCCAACTTACAAAACATATAACACAAATATACATACAGAAATACACACTACACAATACATAAGGGCCATGCTTAATCCTTAACGTTCAGAGTTCAGAAAGTTTATTGCAGTTGGGATGAAACTGTTTTTTAACCGGGTTGTTCTGGAGGCAATTGTCCTGTAACGCCTCCCAGAAGGCAGTAGCTGGAAGGCATAGTGTGCAGGGTGAGCGGGGTCGGAGATGATTTTCCGTGCTCTGCGTAGTGTCCGTTTGTGGTAGAGTGAATCAAGGGATGGAAGGGGTGTGCCAATAATCTTGGATGCTCTATTTATGATGCGTTATTCCAACTTAAGAGGCTATCTTAAATCTTTGCAGTGACTGATTTGTGGTCTAACTGGGACATAGGGTGCACTGTGCATAAAATGGGTGCGTGAGACTGTGTGTGCATGTCCTTTCCGGCTTCGGCATACTGCATGGTTATGAAGGCGTTGTGGTTGGTTGTGGTCCGACTGTGCGTGCATGTCCTTTCCGGCTTCGACATACTGCATGGTTATGAAGGCGTTGTGGTTGGTTGTTGTCCGACTGTGCGTGCATGTCCTTTCCGGCTTCGGCATACTGCATGGTTATGAAGGCGTTGTGGTTGGTTTTGGTCTAAGTGAAGCAGCCTAGCCTTGCAAGTAGGAGTTGGCCTAATTTTTTACGTGCGTGTGAGAGAGCGTGCCGAGAGCGTGGTGATGCTTGGCTTGTTGTGTAAAACGTCAGCATCCGCCGTGGTTGGACGAATGTGCTTTGTGTATGTGTTCAATGATGTATCTGTTTGATCATATTTAGATGAATGGTTAAATAATGTCAAATGATCAGTCATACTGCAGGCTTTCATTCGCAAGTGCACTGATTGCGTGCCAGTCTCCGATAGGCTATTCCTGGCATTTATTCAGTTGTTGATTGCTCTTCTAAGTGCGCCATATTGGTGCCAATTATTGTTGTGTTTGCATTGTAATGCACAACTTTGCCAATCGGCTAAAGTGTTGCTTAACGAATAGGCTAGCATATCGGATTAGCAACAATTGTTGTCTGCGTGTGTGTATTGTTATGTAGGCTATATTTAGATGGATGGTTAAATAATGTCAAATGATCAGTCATACTGCAGGCTTTCATTCACAAGTGCACTGACTGATTGCTTGCTTCCATGAAATATTGTAATGTTATAGGTGAACTCATTGGCGTCAGTTTGGTTTGAAATGTGCTGGGGACAGAGACGCATTCGGAAGTGCATTTTTTGTTGGCTCGTTCGTTCGCGAACCGGTTCGAATGAACAAGTCTTTAGGACGAACGAACCGAACCGGTTCGTCTCTCTCGTTCGTTCGGTCGTCTCGTTCACCATTCGATTCACCGGAAACTCGACTGAACGAACAAACGAGTGTCCGGTAGCACTAACTCCACTGAGTCTGACTGACTCAGCTGAGAACCGTGCAATGGCGTGCATTCCATGATGCGATTCACCGTTACCGGAAACTAGGCTGAATCGGGAACGACTCCTCCACGTTCAGTCGAGTTTCCCGTGAATCGATTCACCCGAAACTCGGCTGAACTGGGAGGAGTCGTTCACGAATCGTATGTTCGTTCAGCCTGGTTTCCGGTAGCGGTAAATCGCATCATGGAATGGACCCCATTGCACGGTTCTCAGCTGAGAACCGTGAACGACTCCTCGTGGCGAACTGAATCACGCGAACTGGGTCACAGAATCATTAAATCCACCAGTGGGTACAATGAGGATGCACTCCTTTTTCTCTCTTTAGTGCCGGTAATGAAAGGTTCTGAAAGACGGCATTACCATGTAGCTAATTACTAATGAATAAAATGTAGCCTATACAAAATCTGTCTGGCACGTTTTATGAAGAAAACGTTTTCAAAAAGCATCGGACATATGACCCACTATGTTCTGCTCCATGTATCCAATGTTGACAACGTGACATGATACGGCTAAGCTAACAACATAAAAAAGACTGTGTTTAAGTTCAGAAGGGCCAAAGGTGTGGCTACAACCAGCACTACAAAAGTCGTCAAGATTGAAAAAGAAAAAAATATTTGTTGCACAGCTGAACGCTGTATCACATCGGGAGCTGGCTGTTCTCAATTCACAACACGTATTCCACCAAAACTAGCCTACATCAGGCATTCTGACCAAAACTCATGAACTCCCCCCCTCAATTATTCCAGAATTCAAGAATGACCAAAAGTCACTTTGTGGTCAACAAGAGACTGACTCCACCGACTATCAATTGCAAGTTAAAACAGCCGACCACTTGAGTGCAAAAAACACAAAAGACCTCGCCACAGCACCAGCAAATCTTAAGCAATAAATATCGCGTCTTACCTTTATTTATGTGGCAGTGGTCTGCAGATGCATCCCGTGGTGTAGCCTACCACATCCATTTAGTTCAACAGGTTATCGTTCTGATACTGTCCATGGTACTAGCAACCTGCTCTGGTGCTTCTTACCTATGTATTCAGGCTAAAATGACTTGATTGTCTGATGCCTCTTCATCCCAGCCAAAGAGTATTGGTATTATTAGTACTGGCTACTTGCCAAATCGCCAATGTATCATTCGTAGTGTTGATCATCAGAAATAGTCCGCCAAAGACGTTGACGTCGCTTAGCAACCGAAGAAGCAGGGGTTGAAAAGTTACCGGACCTCCTGAGGAGTGATACAAAAGACGTCATTATATATGGAAGCATATATGTAGCAAAATTCAAATGGCAATGCAATTTGCAATTACATTATGCAATTGACAATTCATTATGCAATTTTATAATGTAATTGGTAAATACGTTATTCAAAGTGTATTTCAATATGCAAAGTGACAATGCAATCCTCAATTAATTTGCAAAAGTTATAACAATAAAAATAGAATAACATTTTGTCAAATTCTTTGAGTTCCTTTGTTCAAATTGAAAAGCTATAGCGTCCCCGTGATTGCAATCCACTTCGCCACGCTCCGTGTGTTGCGATATTCAAATGACATTTCAATCCGCAAAACGAACGCTTTGCAAAAGATTTGGCAAAACGTTTTGCAAAAGGTTTTCCAAAACGTAATCCAAAACATTTTCCAAAAAGTCAATATGCAAAGTGTCAAACGTATCAGCCAATCAGCGTCTGGGTGGGAACTACGTCACTTGCTCGTAATTTCCTTGCTCACACGTTCACTTCTAGCAGAGACTAGCTGTGTTCGAAATCGTTCCCTATCATGGATGTAGTGCACTAAATAGGGTGCACGCCATTTTGTAGGGTGTTCGAATTCTCAGTGGTCCACTATATAGGGCACTATATAGTGGACTTAAAATAGGGTACATACGATGTTCCCTAAATGTTACTCCCGTATACCACAATGCAATGCGGTTGTATTTTTCCAGGGGAGAAGAAGAAGCCGAATAACCACGAAAAATAATACATTTAATGATGGATTCTCCGGCTTTCGTTTAGAAATGTCAACAATTTATTTGTGATTTGACATAGAATATTTAACATTCAAAATTAATTAAACAAGGAAATGTAACATTCAACATCAATACAACCTCCAGCTTTCGTCGTGAGTGACCGGTTTGTTTACATGATGTGGGTGCATCTGTCTGCGTCACACAAATACCCGGTGCATTTACTGACGCAAATGACGTTTAGAAATGTTCAGCGTAGTGTCCAAATTCTCGTTCCCTATTCCCTATATAGTGCACTATATCATGTACACTATATAGGGAATAGGGAACGAGTGTATAGGGAACGATTTTGAACACAGCTAATGTCTAATATGAGGAGAATGGGCACTCGCGGGTTAGTTCCGGTTTTCTGGACTGGTTGCAGTAATAATCTCTGACCACGCGGGGCGCTCGTAGGCGAGTCCAGAATGAATGTGAGCCAACGGGGTTTTATCCTCAGAATCCACTTTTCTCACGATGTAATTTTTTGTCAAGTAATTTGAAAGTTGCTATCAAAAGGTGGGGCTAAGATAATAAACTCAGCTGAATATTGAATTTTTTAAGGTCACGTATCTGTTCTAAAAAGGCGTTAAAAACATGCGATGACGTCACACATTGTCATACTGTCAGAGGTACTGCTTTACGGCAGTTTCTAAAGCACTTCCCTTTTCCCGCAACGATAACACCAGCTGTTGGAGGTAAGGCTTTTTTTTGCTTAATACCCTAGTTACAGAGTTTTAGTGAGCTAATGTAAAAAAAAGAAATGCGCGAATGTTTTACATATGTATGTTACTTACAGAGAGTGTTTTTTCTAATCCTCACTAGTGCCGATGATAAAGCATTTTTCTTTTTAGTAACGATTATGAGCCATTTCTTTCTCCTAAAATAGAAACCTGGATTAGAATCAATTTAGTTTACATCAGTAAACAATCTGCTAGAGAGCAGTGTTCTGTTGTACACCTCCTCATGCCTCTTCCTTTCTTGATCTCTACAGTTGGACCTTGATGCTGTGACAACGGACAAGTCTTCTTCCTCTGTCCTTTTCCCCTGCCTCTGTTCAGTATGTTCAGTGTTGTTAAATCATTTCTCTTTTTTTTTATTAGTTACTCTTCTTATTGTGTTCTTGTTAGTGTGATGTTTGAATAAACTTGCCTGTTGCAATGTTGGTATAATGTTTGTATAATTACTGTTATACAACTGTTACTGTTTCAATGTGACCCAGACCATGTTTCTCATTTAACAAACATGTGTAGCTTATAATGTGTTGCAGGGCAGAGCAATTATATTTAATGGCTTAAAACAAACCCATCTGTAAAGATCAGTGAATGCATAGAAATCAATGACAAGTGGTGTAGATGGTTTTCCCTCTGTGCAAGGTCATTAGCCCAAGTCCTACAAACAAATAACGACTGTAATAGCAGATGTTGAAGTTGTTAAATCGTTAACTAACCATTTTTTATGGAACAATCAGTTAAGGTAAGTTAAGTGCTTGAGTCTCTACACTTTAGAGAATGTCTAGCGTGCATCTTGAATAAGCCATGTGCGATATTACCCGGGCTCCAGCGCAACTTTCCTTACCAGGTGAAGCCTCAGGTAGCCTAGGACCATTCATACAGGAGCAAGCAAGAACGTTACCTTTTTCTGTCCTTGGGAAACGAAAAAAAGGACAATCCGTTTCCACTGTTAGTGCAGTTTATCATTGCACATTTACGAGGCATTTCTTTTTTAAACTATCTTTATTTTCGAAAAATAGACAATGACAGATGAAATGATATTGAGCGGGACATTGATTGTATTATTTAAGGTGGTCATACCGTACCTACCATGTATATAGCACATTGAACATTGAACACAAGAAATGGAAGAAATTCCATTTATGCCCATGTACTTTCACCATACATAGGGCCTACTATCTAAAAAATAAGGGAAAATATAAATACAGTACGCAAAAATTGAGTTCGACGGAAAGTCGAAGTTAACACGTTTCTGATTGCGCTTCAGCTTCAGATACCGTCAAGAGGGGTCTCTGGTCGTAATCAGTCGCAAGTCCGTCCCTGACCAATCAGCATTCATTAGCACAGCCGTTCTCAATCTGTGTTACGCGTACCACTGGTTGTACGCGAGCGCCCTCTAGTGGTACGCGGAGTATGAACGATTTTTTGTAGCAATTTTTTGAAGATGAAGCAACCGTTAAAAAATGTTTTGTTCATATGCAATGATCTTAAACCTGCATTGACTAACTGCTGTGACGATGAGTAGGGGAAGCAAAAATTGTACAAAATCGTCCTGTGACGAGACGTTGAAGTCTGCCTTCAGAGGCCAGACATTTCTGGACTTTTGGATGCAGCGACGCAGCGAATATCCTGCGCTTTCAGACAAGGCTGTGCGCTTTCTCATTCCATTTGCGACCAGGCTTCTCTTGGTCGTAAATAAGAGCGATGACTACTGTCATGTCATCGCTCTTATTTTATCCCCAAAAACGCAGCTGATCGGAAGCATCACACGATTCGGAGGCATGCTTCACATTTAAGGATTTTAGAAACTGATTCTTATTCTTTTTTTTCAAAAATGCATTCGGAAGAGAAGGGAGACTAGCGTTGCTCACGGGTTGGAATGAAAGGGAGAAAAGGGGACAGAGTTGCCTGCGGAAGCGATGTCGGAGATGCAGAGAATGCTTCACTCTACCAGTGTCTGTTTCGTACGGTGTGGAATGAGAGCTCGTGGAGGCACTATTGCGCAAGTACGCCTGCGTGCTTGCGCAATAGCATGCTGCCCGAGGATGAAGTATCGCTGTCAAATCTGTCCCTGGGAAAAGTAACGTTGCTTGCGCCGAATTGAAAAAGGAAACCGCTATAATGAAATAGCGGTAATATTTCCACATTAATTGATTAAATAACAGGGGATGGGAAGGGGGGATGGCTGTTTCAGAAGGGGGATGATTTTGATCATTTTAATTCCAAAGGGGGATGCCATCCCCCCTCATCTCGTGTGCTGGAAGCAGGTTGGATACAGAACCAAGTCTGAGGCTAAAGCTAACCTCAATCGACCCAGACATGTACCCCTCTCACTAAGCATGATAGGCCTAATTTTCAATGTGTGCCCGAGTACATTCTCCTTCAAACCTAAACATAGTTTATATTCTGACCTTATGGCACTTACTGCAGTATTTTTTAATACTGAATACATTGTTTTTCTATGATACACTTGTTCTTACTCATGATAGTTTGATTACAGTGTTTTTGCAGTACACATGATTTCTCTCTTTGCTGTGCATGATTGCTTATAACAGGATTGTTTGACTCCAGTATTTAAATATTCATGTTCAATTCTTTGAATGTTTTGATGCAGTAAAATTAACCTCACATGATTGGTTGACTGCAGTTGTTAAAATTAATATTCAGTGCTGTGAATGCTTTAATGCAGTATACTTGTTAATAACCTCACTAGATTGACTGGTATGTTATATGCCATATGATATCCCCATTTGCTGGGTAGCCCTATTGAAGCAGTTGTTCAATTGTTAGTATTATCCCGTTGCAAGTGTTTAAATACAATACATGAGTTATAGACAGTTGGTTGCTTCAGTCAGGTAAAGTTATGTGAATAATAAAACGTATTATTAATATTAATGTTTTTCTAATGGCTTCTGTGTAAACTCTATGTAGTTATAGGCCTACGCACTTTATTTTAATTCCGGTGGTACTTGGAGAGCCAAATCATTTCTAAGGTGGTACTCATGGTAAAAAGTTTGAGAACCACTGCATTAGCAGAATGCTAGGGTGTATGGCCAACAACGGCCCAAACTGTAAGAAATCGAAAGGACATAAGTACTCATTCATTTGACTTTTGAACCATAATCGATATTGAACTTGCGGAATCTACAATCAAATTTGCGATGTTTCAACGACAAGCAGGTGAAAGAGGCATAATTTGCCGTCTAGCCCCATAGACTCCCATTCATTCTGGACTCGCACGCGATCACCCCCAGTGGATGTCTCATGGAACTACAACCAAGATCGGTACAATGGGGCATATAGGAAGTGCCCAGGCTCTTCGTAGACGGGCTCTGCTTCTAGTTCGTATGTGTCAGGTCCATGGTCACCAATGGAGATTATTGATACGCTCCGAAGTTTGGCCGATGATGTGGAGAACAATCGTGTTGAAGACCCAGATGCAGTAGATAGAGTGCGTGTTCTGGGAGATAGGATAGACGACTTATCCTCGCTGGTAAGTTTTGACGCCAGTGTGGTAAACAGAAAGATTTCCCAAGTGCTACAGGCACTGGGTGCGAAACATAGGGTCGGGAGACCCGCCGTGGAGATACCCTTGGAGGCAATAGAAAGTGACGTAGTTCCCGCCCAGACGCTGATTGGCTGATACGTTTGCCACTTTGCATATTGACTTTTTGGAAAACGTTTTGGAAAACGTTTTGCAAAACGTTTTGCCAAATCTTTTGCAAAGCGTTCGTTTTACGGATTGAAATGTCATTTGAATATCGCAACACATGGAGCTTGGCGAAGCGGATTGCAATCACGGGGACGCTATAGCTTTTCAATTTGAAAAAAGGAACTCAAAGAATTTGACAAAATGTTATTCTATTTTTATTGTTATAACTTTTGCAAATTTAATTGAGGATTGCATTGTCACTTTGCATATTAAAATACACTTTGAATAATGTATTTATAAATTACATTATGAAATTGCATAAGGCATTGTCAATTGCATCACGTAATTACTTATTGAATTGCAAATTGCATTGCCATTTGAATTTTGCTGCATATATGCTTCCATAATAAGAGGCAAAAAGTCTTATATCTAGCATTCACTGCGAAGTTGTGAAGAGCTCATGCAAGTGAACGGAGCGTTCCAAGGCATTGAGAAGACCCGTGTAATGATCCATAATAATTATGATCCATAATATATATATTTTTTTTTAAAGTGGTGGGTACAAAATGATTCATGACAAAATCTGGTGGGGACGTGTCCCCGGCGTCCCCGGCGTATTCGACGCCGATGGGTGAACTGCATATTGAGATAATTTAGATCGGTATTGCGCAACAATCAAGGGATGGGGACCCCCCGAATATTGAAGGGTATTTCGCACAATGTTGAATGGGGTTGGTAGAGAGAGAGAGAGAAAAAAAGAGGAAGAAGCCCCCCCCTCTCTGCCAGCCCTCCCCGGAAGAAAAGATGGATTTCCCAGGCCGAGCAGGAAAGAGAAGCCTGGATTGGTCAGAATTGAGCAAGGAGCGGTCTGGTGTCTATGGGCTCCTACAGAGACCCCGCAGTCACCTCAAACCCATGTTCTCCCCCAGCAGTACACCCACCCAGAAACAGTTGACAGATGGCTGCCGCATTTCTAACAGATTGCATTCAAATAAGCTCTTACTCTTGCCTACAGCCCCTATAACGGAGCAGGTGACAAAAAGCAGCACTTTAGCAGAATAAGGAAAAAAACTAAACATGATCACAGACCGTTTGACAACAAACAGGATGGACATGTGGTTTTCCTGTGCCAATGAAAATCACTTGCTCCAAATCAGTGCTATTACATAAGCAGGTGATAGGGCAAGAATAAAAGCATAAATAACTGAAAACAAATAGGTCTGCAGTCTATAAATGTTGCAAGAGAAAGAGAGTGTGACAGAGGAAGAGAGTGGCAGAGAGACAGGGGATGAGTGTTCATTAACATGATCTCCGTTATCTCATCTCTCAACAAATGTTCCTCTGTCCTCCCTGGAGTGCTTTTCAAAATGTCTGCACTCGTTGGTATGCACGTCCATGCATCCATGTGTGTCCAGTGTTCATGTTCATCAGTGCATGCGTGTGTTTGTGTTTGTGTGTGCGTGCTTGTGTACGTGCTTGTACGTGTGTGTGTGCATGTGTGTGTATGTGTGCACGTGTGTGTATGTGTGTACATGTGTGGGTGGGTTTGCAGGAGTGGTGATTGTGTGTGTGTGTGGGTTTGTGTAGGTGTGTGTGCGTGTTTGTGTGTGTGTGTGTGTGCTTGTGCGTGTGTACGTGCATGCGTGTCTGTGCGTGTGTGAGGGGTGACCGAGAGGAACTCCACCAGCAACTCCTTGGAGGTGAAAGAAGGGTGACATTGACCGAGGCCTTGACAGCAGTCGTCACTAGGTTCCAGGTCTTCTCGTGTACTGACGACCCGTGACGGGGCCGGAGGTGAGACGCAGAGCGGACTGGTTCTGAGGCTGAGACGGCAAAATAGATAAAAAGCAATTAAAAATGTAAAAAAAACCGAGCTGCGCACACTCAGTGAGACTTATCTAGATACAAAGTTCGCATTTTGTAAGAAAAAGAATACATGTCTGTTCAGTTCTTATGAAAAATAGCTGTTGGCTGCAATTATCTGAAATATTTGTTAACGTCGTCGTTTTCCTCGCAGCAAGGGGACTGAGTGATGCTATTGGAGTATGGAGAGCGGCCGGTAGGCAGGGGGGTACCACGTGGTGCAGCAGTGAGGGAGAGAGGAGAGAGAGAAGAGCAGAGGAGGGACAGACAGGAGAGAGAGGAGAGAGAGAAGAGAGGAGAGAGAGAGAGAGGAGAGAGAAGAGAGAGACGTCCCACTCAGAGACTTTGCGCCACACGTGGATACCCCCCTCACCCCCCGGCCTCCGTGGCCCCCCAAACCTGCACCCAGGGCCGTGGCACCAAATCCTGGGCCCTGTATACAAGAAGTACTGATGCCCCCCCCCCCGCCCCCGAATTCCCCCTACCAGCCCCCTGCGCTGGATTGTTGACGGGGGGTGGGGGGGGGGAGAACAATTGTTGACGGGGGGGGGTAGAGAGCAATTGTTGAGGGGGGGGGGTAGAGAACAATTGT
Source organism: Gadus chalcogrammus (assembly GCF_026213295.1). Lineage (NCBI taxonomy): Eukaryota > Metazoa > Chordata > Actinopteri > Gadiformes > Gadidae > Gadus > Gadus chalcogrammus. The sequence continues at coordinate 1,794,703 of NC_079414.1, read as the reverse complement.
TGACGGGGGGGGGGGGGGGGGGACGGGGGGGGGGACGTGGCCTTGTGCGACTCATAGCACTATGGGCTGGTGGATAATTCAAAAGAAATAAAATACTTTTTTTTTTTTTTTTTTGCCATGGGCCCCCCCTCTGCCTTGGGCCCCCCCACAGCTGTCCACCTTTACCCCGCAGTCCGACGGCCCTGCCGGCAACATACACATCCCTACATGTATAACACCCCCCCGACACACACACACACACACACACACACACACACACACCAACCTCGAGCTGGCCCAGGGAGCACAGGCTGCCTCAGGAGCAGCTTTCACTCACAGCTGTTTTCGATTCATCTGCTTGATTAGAGCGCCCCCCCCCCGCAAACATACACACGCATACACACAAACGCGCACACACACACACACACACACACACACACACACACACACACACACACACACACACACACACAAACGTTAAGGCCACTCACCAAAATAATAAAGCATAAGCAGCTCTCTCTCTCTCTCTCTCTCTCTCTCTCTCTCTCTCTCTCTCTCTCTCTCTCTCTCTCTCTCTCCCTCTCTCTCTCTCTCTCTCTCTCTCTCTCTCTCTCTCTCTCTCTCTCTCTCTCTCTCTCTCTCTCTCTCTCTCTCTCTCTCTCCTTCGCAAGGGGCTGATCTCTGGCGGTTTGCCGCATGGAAGCCGCCCAGGCAGACAGGCAGGGAAGCAGGCAGACAGGTAGCAGGCAGCAGGCAGACAGGCAGCAGACAGAGCATCGTCTGTCTGATTCGGGGTTCCGTCGCTGCAGAGCTGAGGCGACTTTTCTCCCGCGGGATCCAGCGGACCGGAGACCCCCGCTTCAGCCCGGGAATCCACCGAGCAGTGGGCTGACAGCTCCCCTCAGAACGAAGCGTCTCTCCGAGAAACCGACACACACTCCGCACGCACCAGGAGAAACATCTGAGCACCGTGAGATGGAGTCCTGATCCGTCCGCACAGCGGGGTTTCAGAGAGTACACCGTTCGCTCGGCCAGCGGGAGACCGGGATCGGAAGAACTGGACCGGGAGACCTGTAACGGGAGACCGGGACCGGAAGACCTGTACTGGGAGACCGGTACCGGGATGTTGGGCTTAGTTTGGGTAACGGACGGTGACTGCAGCTTTAATTCCTAAATCGCAACTTGGAGGACATTGTTTCCGCTCCTTTTCCCCGTCTCGTGGGACTCCTCCGGGCTCCGTGGGCTCGTGATTTACCCGAGCATTGCGCGTCGTCTGCAGGGATGGACCAGGCGACGTCTCTGGACATCGAGGCGCTCAAGGTAATACGGCGCCACGCGCTCCCACCCCGGGGCAGAGAGACGCACCAGGCGGCGAGCGTGGGGGGGAGGGGGGACCTCTGGAAGCTGTGGTGGCTGACCGGCCCGGCTGTGTGGATGCGTGTGCTGCCTAGCGGGCTGCGTGTGAAGATGAGCGGGGCTGGTGTAGGCCAGGGATGTGACCGCGGGAAGGAGAGTGTGTGTATAACGGACGGAGGAGCGGTAGACAGAGGCTGTGTTGGCGCTGCAGGGGCCAAGTGTGCCTTCAACGCCCCCCCCCTTCCCCCTCCGCACCCCAGGTCGGTGTGTGTGTGTGTGTGTGTGTGTGTGTGTGTGTGTGTGTGTGTGTGTGTGTGTGTGTGTGTGCGTGTGCGTGTGCGTGTGCGTGTGCGCGTGCGTAGTGAATTTAAATGTTCTGGCTCGCGTGGCAAGTTGTTGCCCGCCGTGATGTGGTGCGGCGACACCAGCTTCTAGTGGGACGGTGCGGGATATCTACAGGAACGTGTGTGCTGCCCTGCTGAAACAGATCCCTGTCCGTCAACTGCTGAGATAATGTTGTTGTTGTTGCTCTCGTGCTGGTCGGGCGCAGCCAGTTTGAACATGCGGTATATAACTAGCCTACTACTGCAGTAAATTTTGGTGTTTGTGACAATCAATGATGCACTGATGATGAAAAACGAATTAGGCCCACGATTGACTGTCATACAGATATGTGCCTATCCTTGTGTGTGTGTGTGTGTGTGTGTGTGTGTGTGTGTGTGTGTGTGTGTGTGTGTGTGTGTGTGTGTGTGTGTGTGTGTGTGTGTGTGTGTGTGTGTGTGTGTGTTGTGCGTGTGCGTGTGTGCGTGCCGGCGTGTGGGCATGTGTGTGCATGTGTCTGCGTTCATTTGTGTGTGCAGGGACGTGCACAAGAATTTTGAGGGGCAGTTGCACTGACCTGAAAAAAGGGGCACCCCCATATGAAGGACTGAGAATAACAGGTCTTTATTAATATATTAATACAAATAAGTAAAACACTGAAATACCGCACTCAATCACCCATTTTGGTTTTTTTTAGGGAAATTTACCATAGGACGGCAAGGCCCGACTGAATTGGAAAATGTGATGAAGGTCTGATCGTATTTAAGATTGCTGCTCTGTACATGAGCTGGATCTGTGGGAGTAGCCAACCTCATCAAAAAATCTAAATCTGTAGATTCTGCCCCACTCTTCAATATCCTATATCCTATATATATACCTCAATATCCTCCTAGCTGATGTTTTCCTCTCCCTCATCTCATCCTCTTGCTCATCTCTCCTTTCCCTGTTTTGCCAGTCTGTCCTGACACAAACCTCCTCGTGTCTGGAGGCTTGTGGCTGCTCCTCATCTTAAATGTAATGTAAGTATGAAAAATTGCCATTAGTAGGCTAAAATATGAGTCTGATTAATTAATCATTAGCCTACAAAGTGTCATCTTTATCACATTACAAAGTCTCTATCTCACTTGCTGATTGGCTTTTTTGTAGCCAACCCTGCAGTGATGTGCTCCTCTTTGCTGCCTCCTTGAGTTGTCTCTCTCTCCTGAATCCGCCTCTTTTCAGCAGGCATTTCGGCTTCACTTAACAATTACAAACAATACCCAAAATAGTGATAAGATTTAGGCATTTAACCATTTTGAATAAAATAATTCATGTGATGCATTACTTCCATCATTCATTCTTCTTAAAACGAAATGTTAGAAACTAACTATCAGCAGACGTGTAGCGTAGTTTGCCTACCAAAAAATTAGAAACATGTGATTACGGGCTGCTTGTCTGCAAGCTAGCTAGATGTCTGATATTTAGGATAAGCTTTACGTGGCAACACAAGATTTCAATTAATTTCATAAAACTTGATGATCATTGTTTGTTTGTTATACATCTCACCTCACCTTTCCGACAACGTCAAGGCAGTCGTTTTTTACAAGACAACCGCGACAATCTCTTGGGTCTAGTGTAGGCACTAGGCAGGCATATCATGCAGGCTCAGTGACGGTTGCGTGCAGCGCTGCAGCTACGTAAACAGAGTTTGTCCTCCCCCTACTGACTTTCACTCTCGGTGCCCGAATGGAAGTGTACGAGGCTACGTTTACTGAATGAAATGAGTGTTGATTTTTTTTATCTAGGTCTACAGGAAATTCTGCATCCATTGTACGACCATTTTTTAAGGGCAACGTGAGTCGAGGAGGGCACATGGGCAGTTTCCCGGGCAACCTGAGCAACCCCCCTGTGCACGTCCCTGTGCGTGCGTGCTTGCATGTGTGTGCGTGTGTTACTGAGTTTCCGTAGACGCCCCGCCGGAGCGTTTGTCTCCCCAGTTCTCCCCGCTGACCTGCCCCTATAAAAGAGGCGGTGACCCTTGTGGCTCTGAGTGGTTCTGGCTCACACTGGTTCTTGGTGTCAAAATGTGCGTCTGTGCTAAATGTTGGTTCAGAGGGGTTTTCGCGGGCTCTCTTTCTGCCGCTAACTATTGGTATAAAGTAGTGAGGGATTCTACTTATGCCTGATGTCAAGAGGTGCACCCCAAGAGGTGCTCCCCAAGAAGTGAACCCCAAGAAACCATACCCCAGGAGGGTGTAAAGCGTCGCCCAAGAGAGCGTACCCCAAGAGGTGCACCCCAAGAGAACGCAGCCAAAGGCAGTCTCTCTCTCTCTCTCTCTCTCTCTCTCTCTCTCTCTCTCTCTCTCTCTCTCTCTCTCTCTCTCTCTCTCTCTCTCTCTCTCTCTCTCTCTCTCTCTCTCTCTCTCTCTCTCTCTCTCTCTCACATACATGTGCATTTACACATTTAAAAACCAAGTTGGATAGAGAGAGCGAGAGAGATAGAATACAAATCAAAAACTTGGTTCGGGCCATGCTTGCACTGTGTTATAGTGTGTTTGAGGGAATTTGTAATGTATGTGTGTTTTGGGGTGTTTTTTGTGTGTGTGTGTGTTTGTGTGTGAGATGAACTAAGAGGTATCTGCTTGTAAATCAGCCGAGGTCTCAATATCAACGATGCAGCTTAAGTGCTATTGATCTTTGGTAATAGCAGAGTCGTATATTATACACAGTATAGGAAAGCCAGTCAGATTTAATTTCTACACTTCAGACTTCAGAAGTGTTTCCCAATCTGTGCTGCGGGAGCGCTGATGGAGTTCCCCGGGGCCGTGGGTAGGGAGTTAGATTGGAAAACACAGTGATTTAATGTAAAAGGTCACCGAGACGCTTTAATTGAAGCTGAACCCGGAGCTCGTTGATCAGCAGCCGGCCGTCAGCCTGACTGAGGATCTCTTCTGTCACATAACATTGACCGTTTACATATTCTACCAAGAATTTTCTGTTCTTAATACAATCAAATTTGGTTTTCAACCTGCAGGGGGCAATACATATGTGGCTAAAAGCTAACTTTCTGTATGGACATCTGACGTAGACTTATTTCATCGCAAAAATTATCCATTACAATGTTTCGTGTGTGTGTGTGTGTGTGTGTGTGTGTGTGTGTGTGTGTGTGTGTGTGTGTGTGTGTGTGTGTGTGTGTGTGTGTGTGTGTGTTTGGGTGTCTGTGTTTGGGTGTCTGTTAAGCGTATGATACAAATAAGATTATGATCCAAATTGAACTTTTATGAACATTAGAGGGGGAAACACTTCCCTAGGACGGATCTCACTATGACCTATACGTGAGCAGTGTGTGGCTTCATGCTTTGGGTCAACATATGTGAAACAAAAGCCAAGCTATGTGTCCGGGCACTTCCTGCTGATGTGTGAGAGAACTTCCTGCTTCACAGGCTTTCCATACAGAACCCGAGCATCGAAATGACCAGGCACCTTTTTCGAACGGATACAAAATGGACTTCAAACAAATGGCTTTTCTCTTTCCATTTAAGATAGAATTTATATGGTTTCAGACGACACACTCACTCTATTAGGACAGGTATAAACCCACACACACACATACATACACACACACACACACACACACACACACACACACACACACACACACACACACACACACACACACACACACTCACAGTTGGGAATGTGACCAACTTTTTAGACTCACAGCTCGGTTAACTTTGCATCGCAGTCGTCCTTTTCAGCTAATTAGCTGTTCCTTATGTAAATGCAACTTCCATTACGCCCTAGTGTTTGTGTGCCTTTGTGTGGATGCGTGTGCATGGGAGTGTGTTTTTTAGCATGTGTATGTGTAATCTTGTCTTTTAACTTTAAATAGGCAGCTCATGTATATTTAAGCAATAGATCACGACAGGCTGTGGTATTTGCTCATACCACTGTTAAGGGGCGTTGTCCGGCCCCGACGCGCAGCGGAGGGCCAGCGACCCCCTTCACAGTGGTATAATGAGCACATACCACTGACTGAAGTGATCTATTGCTTTTATACAACGGTTACTATTATGGCAAAACGAAAGTCATAGACACACTACATTTAAAAAGAAACCAAGAAAGTCAAAGTAGCCGTTTTATTAAAGAATACAAAAAAGTAGTCCCTCCTGGCTGTCTTCCAAATGCACGACGGTCGCTATGCAACACACTTTAGCGTCCCTCCGAGAGAAGGCTCGGCTAGAGCGGTTCGCCGGGAATTTATCCTATGTAGCAGTTCATTCGCCGTGTGCCTAAGCTTTCGTTAGACTCTCCATCGCCTTGCTCACTCCCGGAGTAACAACATTTACACCCTCTCCATCATCCAACATATGTTTTACTTTGTAACTGTTTCTACTTCCAGGCGCGGAGTGATATCCAAACTTTCACAAAATGATCGGGCGTCATAGCAGTTATGTATACGCTCATTATACAACAGTTATGAACCAATCAGATCGCTGGATTTAGGCCCCCCATTGTATAATTATGTATATATAGCTGAAGTGTGTATGTGTGTGTGTGTCTGTGTGTATGATTATATATAGCCCATAGCTAGCAGGCTACTGTTAGCTTTCTAAAAGGTCAACATTTCATGGTTTGTGTGTGTGTGTGTGTGTGTGTGTGTGTGTGTGTGTGTGTGTGTGTGTGTGTGTGTGTGTGTGTGTGTGTGTGTGTGTGTGTGCAATCAAACATTGGTGGAATTTAAATCAGTGCTTACAGTCACAAGCAATTAACACTGCTAAACTCGGTGTCCATGTGAACAAGTGTGGGTATGAGTGTGTGTGTGTGTGTGTGTGCTCCCAGTAGTAGTTTAACCGGCCAGTAAGTGACCAGGTTGGAAGCTGGGAGAGTCCTCAACCCGGACGCAAAGTCCACTCTCAGTCAGCACGATCTGGCTCCTTTTGGTTACAGAACACCAAAAATCTTGATTGTTTTTCCCCGATGAGGTTCGCTCATCCTCCGATATACTGATCCTGCATAGTGCACCTTCATGGCAGACATCATCAATCACACCCTGATAATGTGATTGATGATGGATGGCAACAGAGAGACCCATTGAGTGTGTGTCATACATTCAGTATACACCCAGAAAACCTCAAACCTAACCCAATGAGGCAATATATATAATCACGTAGCACACGATGCGCACCTCTAGGAAAGAGCGCTGATTCATTCACTTTTAGTTTTATGAATGCTGAAAGATTCCATTTCCAATGTTTAATATTAATTGAAGGCAACCTCTAAAACATGTGTGCGTGTGACGTGTGTTTGCACGTGTACATGTGTTTGTGTGTGTGTGTGTGTGTGTGTGTGTGTGTGTGTGTGTGTGTGTGTGTGTGTGTGTGTGTGTGTGTGTGTGTGTGTGTGTGTGTGTGTGTGTGTGTGTGTGTGTGTGTGTGTGTGTGTGTGTGTGTGTATGTGTAACAGAACAGTGTCACCATCTCCCCCTGGTGCAGAAATGGGTTCATACAGCAGATGGGAAGGGACAATATTGAAAACAGCAATCGTAGCAAAATCATTTTATTGTAAAAAACTGAAGATGTTGAAATCCCTTTGTCCTGGCCAGGTAGGAGGTACACACACGCACACACGCATACACATACACACACATACAAACACGCTGTCAGCACATATCATGTTTATCGAATTGTGCAATTTTTTGTGTTAAGTCTTTATACTTTAAAAGATGTCTGCAGGAAGAAATTATCCATTAAACACAACTTGTAAACCCCAAGCTATCTGAATCATTAAAACAAGCCTCTTATCATTCATGAATTCAGCTGATAAGTTACACTGAATTGAAATGCTAGTGAACCTGGTGTTGGGTTTTGGTTGTCAGCGTGCTATCTGCATGTTGCAAAGTTAGCCTTAAAGAAGCTCCCCTATACTCTGGAAGGAAGGAGACACAATGGGACACTGGTTGTTAATGTGAATAAATTGAGGTGGCTGTGATTGCACTGCTGCAATCACTGTTTCTATGGCAGATAATGGAATGAGTTTGGGTTGTATTCTGTCATTTTTGTGCATAACAGCATTCCTGTTACCATGTTGACACATTGGCACGATAAACAGGATTTCAGTTCATACATTTTCTCACATCATTAGTTTAATTAACTGCTAGTTAATGGTTGGTTAATACTCGTTGCTGCAATAATTATTAACTGGTTATTAATGGTTAATTTATGTACCCTTTTTGTTAAGTGATAGCATGTATACAATACACAAGCCTTGCAGGTATCTATTGAACATATTTATTTATCTGGGGGTAAAGTCTACATTTTCAGAAATATCTTATCCGCAAATAAAACTGCAGAAGTTGCTAGTTATACATGTTGCGATTGGACGATGCAGCCTATCTCTCTCATTAGTTCCTCCATACAGTCAGTGATTGTGTTGCTAACTGTGGTGTCATGGTCATTACTGCCACATGATGATATGGAGGAGACAGAGGGAGGGGGACAGATAGATGTTGCTCTGACAAGATGAGTTAAGGGTAAAGGTTGATGGGCGCAGGGTGATGGGTAAAGGGTGCTGGGTTAAGGGTGCAGGGTGAAAGGTTATGGGTGAAGGGTGCTGGGTTAAGGTAAAAGGGTGATGGGTGCAGAGTGAAGGGTGATGGGTTAAGGGTTGATTGGTGAAGGGTTAAGGGTGAAGGGTGATGGGTTAAGGGTGCAGGGTTAAGGGTGGTCCTCGGCAGCCCCTCTGTCTCCCTCCCTGGTCAGAAAGGCTGCAGGCTGGGGGCCCAGTGTAGCAGGTCTCCCTGCCGTACGCCACCTAGGGGGCTTTACTGGGCTCCTCAGACTAGAGGAATGGGTTTATGTGGTCTCAACATTTTATTGAACAGTTTGAAGCATTATATAATGCAGAGCAGGTGTTTCTTTATTCCACGTCTGAGTGCTCCTGAGTGTTTGTGTGGATGGCTGGTTTAATCTGTGTGCATTGATTGGTCAATGCACACAGATGTGCAGCCTCACCCAGCCCAAGAGTCAAATCATTCTGACTCAGGTCAGGTGAGGCTGCTTCTACCATCCATCCTCCCCCAACACAGTGGCGCCATATCCCCTCATCTCTAAGCATCCGGGGAAACACTCAAACATTCATCCAGTAGAGTCCTTATTTGTTATTTTTACTAGAGTTTCGCGCGCGTGTTGCGCACGGTCAACCTCTAGTTGTGATCAAACCCATAACAATAATGTGGAAAACCCAGTCAATAAATTTCTGAGCGCATAATAGAATAATATTTTGCCTATAATGTTACAGCGTATACCATTCATTCACCACAAATGGCTATAAAAAGCAGTGCCAACATTTAAATATTTTTTAACAAAGAAGACAACAAATGGCAACAGGCTGATTATCATTTAGGTGGCCACTAAAAGACATGCAGAAGCGTCATCAACACGCCCACAGAGGTGTGGTGAGAAATACCAACTTTCTACGCCTCATTCACATATTAGGTCATATACATTTCCTACAGAGAAAATACTACCTCAGGGGTAGTATTATTCAGGAATTTTTCAGGGTACAAATGTCAGGATATGTTGTTGATACATACGGCCCATCAGGAGAATAACAGGACTTACACGTGTGTCTGAAAGCAGCTAGTCTGTGAGCATTTGGTTACATTATAAAATTTGTCAATTAATGGCAAGTGTAGTAACTGGGGTAATTATTCAATGGAAAGTCTAGTATACTATGCATGCAAATAAATTATTAAATAGCTTTTACTGTTATTTAGGGCTGAAAAGTGCATTGACATTCTAAAATGCAAGGCGACTACTATTGGTTAGTTGAAAATAATAATCATTATGGGGATTTAACATCTCTTGCAGTGTTCTGGCCAAGACAGGCAGCAGTAGCCTACAGTCACACATAGCATGCACAAAAAAACATAACAAATTAAATAAAACAACTAAAACAGTCCGCAGGGGGGAGGGGGGCTATCAATATCGCAAGACATTGATGCTCAAGGAAGAGAGTAATATTACATTTGAGCAACAAAGGGTAGTTTTGGTGTGGAAACTATAGACATAATTCACCATACTGTGTTATTAACATGTTTTCGTTCTGTGTTATAGGGGCGCTGTCTCTTTAAGAGATTGCAAGTCTTTGTTGTTGATATGCTGGTCGGCACAACATTTGAATTTAAAGTTTTTTACATGACCAAATTAACGACCTGCCGTAGCTTGTCGAGGTGAGAAATGGTCTTTTCCCTTCTTTTATCGCAATTTCTTCAGTCTATAGACAGAAAATCGTATCTAGGAGAGTTTGTCGACGGCAGAGCCGTTATGTTTAAAAACATAACGTCCTACCTGGGCAAGTGTGTCGCTGCGGTGTGTGAGTGTGTGTTGTACCTGGGCGCGTGTGTCGATGGCGGAGTCGCTATGTTAAAAAACAAAACGTCTTACCTGGGTGAGTGTCGCTGCGGTGTGTGCGCGTGTGTGTGCATTCTTACCTGCACATGTGTCGATGGCGGAGCCGTTATGTTAAAAAACATAATGTCTTACCTGGGCGAGTTTCGCTGCGGTGTGTGCGCGTGCGTGTGTGTTCTTACCTGCGTGTATGTCTATGGCGGGGCCTTTATGTTTAAAAACATAACGTCTTACCTGGGCGAGTGTCGCTGCGGTGCGTGAGCGTGCGTACCTGCGCGTGTGTATATTGCGGAGCCATTATGTTTAAAAACATAACAGGCCCTATCTTGCATCCAGCGCAATTGACTTTCTACACTGACACATGAATATTTGCTAGTTTGCACCCGGCGCAAAGCCGATTTCCCCCCGCAGCAAACCTGCGCCACTAAACTTGCTCTGAGAGGCCGGTCGGCGAAAAGCAGAGGCGTGTTCCAGCGCAAATGATGCTTGGTTCTATCATACAGATCGATAAAGCAGTTGCACAACTGACTGACAAATACCTGGTCTAAGTGCACTAGCGGATAGCGCAGTTGGTGTTCTTATTTTGACATACCACGGCAGGTCGGAACTGCAACATAAGCTTACACAGCACAAAAGTAAGCTATGCACAGCACGAACATGCAAACAATTTACCTAATTGAAATACTATGAGGATGATGATGTGGATTGTGGAAAAAAAAAAATCCATAGCGGCTGCATGAATGAACACTGTAGTAGGCTATGCCATGCGTCAAAGTAATAATAATAACAATAATAAATTTGAGCAAAGTAGGCTATATTCCAGCCTTCCAAAACAAAATCTTGTTTTTATTGTACAGTACACAAGAGTAAAATTCTTCACATAGCAGCAACAGTACAAGATAAAATAAATAAAGATAAGAAACCATATGAAAAGAAACGAAGTACAAAAAAATTTAAATATATATCTATACATAAAATAAGTATAAAAATAAATAAGTAAGTAGCAGCATCAATAATAATAAAAAGTAATGCGGTGTAATAAAGTGAAGTGTAGGGTGTTCAAGTAGTAGTGATAGCAACCACAGGTAGGGTTATTGTGCAATAGATAAATGCTGTGCAAATACAATAGATGGTTAAATACCAGTCTGTTGTTGTGGTGTGCGTGTCGATGGTTGGGGGGTAGTGTGTTTTTCCAGGAGTCTGACTACTTGGGGGAAAAAACTGTTTGTCATCCTCTGGGTTTTGGCCCTTAGGCTTTGGTACCGCCTCCCTGACGGCAGCAGCTCCAACAGTTTCTGGTTTGGGTGGCTGGGGTCCCCAATGATTCGGAGGGCCTTCCTGACACACCGGGCCCTGTAGGTTTCCTGGATGGAGGGAAGCTCACATCCGCTGATCCTCTCAGCCGTCCGCACTACCCTTTGCAACATTTTGCGGCTTTGGGCATGTTACCTTGCTCTTCTTTTGTACTGGAATGAGTACTGTACTGTGCTCAAGTGCAATTGCTCCCCCCCCCCCTGCTGTGTGCTGGCCTTTGCTCACACTAGGCAATCTCAACTGGGCCTGAGTACGGTTGCCTCTTGTACATAAGTAATCCCGTCGTAATACGTCATCACCAAGCGCCCGCTGCTTTGTAGAACAACACAGAGAACTCAATTGACACTTTACTGACTTTGTTGCTTATTTGGAGCCGTTCGACTCAGATGTGTTGCTAAGCTGTCACCACAGAGACAACGCAGCGATATGATCATAAGCAGTTCTAACTGGAGAGAAAGTGTAATCTGCGAGGTGCTGATCATGTGAGAGAAGGTGATACAGTCGTATTTAAAACAAAGGCGTTGAAAGACCGTGCGATCTAGGAGAGAGACACAGAGGAACTGTCCTTGCGAGGCTTCTGTCCGGATAAACAACAAGTGGTCAGCAAAATAAAGAATATGTTGGTGTTTTTGCACTTGTAAATAGTTAATCGCATTTGAAGCCTACACTCAGATGGAACTTATTCTTGCCTCCAGGTGTCTTCATTCATAAAAAGATAAAAACATTCGGGAGCATGCAAATTATTCTAAAGAGGTCTAGACTCTGTGCGCAGCCCCGCCTTCTCCAGTGAACCAAGAAAGCCTGCGTCTTGACGAACGGGGGATTTTTGATCAAGTACTCAACTTTAGTGATGGGTCGTTCGCGACCAAATCAGTTTGAATGAACGAATCATTAGCACGAACAAACCGAACGATCCCAGACCCACTAGTCGCTGACTCGCTGTTCGTTCACTGACTGTGAGTGGTGAAGAGGGAAGAGGCTTAAGCTGCGTTCACACCAAAATACACATTTGTCGCCCGTTCGCGTTGTCGCCCATCAAATCGTAATCTGTCGCTGTGCAATTTTTGTCAGCAGAATTTGTCGCACCACGTCTTTTAACCGCCAATGGTGCTTCATGCCAATTCATTCTCAACCATGGCCAAGATAGCCACCATTGCATGTCTTTATCCTGTTGTGGAAGAGGGAGAGATGTCGGAGAACCCCACGCAGTCTATTTATAATATTGTAATGAAGAGGCAGTGAATGTTGATTAGACTTAGATTTATTAGATAAGCCTACCTAATAAACCGTTGGAACACAAAAGACCGGTTACCATAGCAACGCCGGCAAACAATCCCCGCAAAGCCCAATCTCTACAAGAGCTCCCCGCGCTACGGCCATCCAGAGGCGCACAGAGCTTTTCGCCTTGATATTATATATACAATTATATTATCTCATCTCATCTCATCGTCATCCGCTTATCCGGGGTCGGGTTGCGGGGGGAGCAGCTCAAGCAGGGGGCCCCAGACTTCCCTTTCCCGGGCCACATTGACCAGCTCTGACGGGGGGATCCCGAGGCGTTCCCAGGCCAGTGTTGAGATATAATCTCTCCACCTAGTCCTGGGTCTTCCCCGAGGTCTCCTCCCCACTGGACGTGCCTGAAACACCTCCCAAGGGAGGCGCCCAGTGGGCATCCTTGCCAGATGCCCGAACCACCTCAGCTGACTCCTTTCTAAGTAAAGGAGCAGCGGCTCTAATCCGAGTTCCTCGCGGTAAAGCGAACGCAATACCGCCCCCTCTGCTCCGAGCTTCTCACCCTATCCCTAAGGGAGACGCCAGCCACCCTTCTGAGAAAACTCATCTCGGCCGCTTGTACCCGCGATCTCGTCCTTTCGGTCATCACCCAACCCTCATGACCATAGGTGAGGATAGGAACGAAGATCGACCGGTAGATCGAGAGCTTTGCCTTGCGGCTCAGCTCTCTTTTCGTAACAACGGTGCGGTAAAGCGAACGCAATACCGCCCCCTCTGCTCCGATTCTCCGGCCAATTTCACGTTCCATAGTACCCTCACTCGCGAACAAGACCCCGAGGTACTTGAACTCCTTCACTTGGGCTAAGGACTCATTTCCTACCCGGAGTAAGCAATCCACCGGTTTCCTGCTAAGAGTCATGACCTCAGATTTAGCAGTGCTGATCCTCATCCCAGCCGCTTCACACTCGGCCGCCAGCCGATCCAGTGAGTGCTGAAGGTCACAGGCCGATGATCCAATGAGGACCACATCATCTGCAAAAAGCAGTGACGAGATCCTCAGACCACCGAACTGCAACCCCTCCCCACCACGACTACGCCTCGATATCCTGTCCATGTATATCACAAACAGGATTGGTGACAAGGCGCAGCCCTGGCGGAGACCAGCACCCACTGAGAACGAAACTGACTGGCTGCCGAGGACGCGAACACAGCTCTCGCTTTGGGAGTACAGAGATTGGATGGCCCTGAGGAGAGACCCCCTTACCCCATACTCCCGCAGCACCTCCCACAGTTTCTCCCGGGGGACCCGGTCATACGCCTTCTCCAGATCCACAAAACACATGTAGACCGGATGGGCATACTCCCAGGCCCCCTCCAGGATCCTTGCGAGAGTGAAGAGCTGGTCCATAGTTCCACGGCCGGGGCGAAAACCGCATTGTTCCTCTTCAATCTGAGGTTTGACGATCGGCCGAACCCTCCTTTCCAGCACCTTGGAGTAGACTTTACCAGGGAGGCAATATTATATTATATAATATACTATTATTCCCTGGACTGCAGTGCAGGGAACGGTTGGCCGGTTGAACGCTGACTGGCTGTTACATTACGCATGTCACTCAGTGGCCACGCTGTTAAACGCTGATTGGCTGTCATCATGTGAATGTCGCGGCAAAGTTGAAATATTTCAACTCGAGCGAATTTGTCGCTTTGCAAATCCTCGTGAATGCGCTCGCCCGTGCTGGGCGAAAGTATCGCGCGACAAATAAAAACCTTTTCTAATTCGCCCGATTCACGTCTCTACGTTGACTTTGTATGGAGTCGTGTCGCCCCTTCACGTTTGGTGTGAACGCACCTTTAGAGAGCAAGCATATGATAATCCGATTCAATATCAGTGAAATGATAGATGCATGCTGCCTTTGTACTCCCTGTCTCATGCCAGATTAAATATTTGAATGTCTCGTCAATCTGTCTCATTCTTTCATGGTTCGTTCTCCACCCGGGACCCCCACCATCATTGCTAAATCAAATATATTATCTTGCTGATATGTTAAACATCCAATAATCAACTACACCCCCCCCATCCCGCTGCGTTTGGTTAAACTCTTAATATTGATTGATGACCGACTTACACGATCGTTTGAGAATGAGAACGAGGGAGGAGCTGAGTCTGACTGACTGAACCGTGCATTCCATGATTCGATTCACCGCTACCGGAAACTCGACTGAACGAACAAATTAACAATTTGACGATCTGAACGACTCTTCTTGGCGAACTGACCTGCACAAACTGAATCAAGGAAATAATCATTGAATCCATCACTACTCAACTTCACTATCGCACCAACGTGAACGTGTTTAATGGGAAAGAAGGATTGCATGGACTATATGTCATCCAGGTCAGGTTGCGTAGCCGTGCGTGTGGCTCATTACCATCTGTACCATGGCCTGAGCACATCTCTCCCAAATATGCTCAGGCCATGGAATTGAACTGTACTTGAATACGGTTGGTGTGCTCACACTAGCCAAACGATCGAGACTTGAGCACGGTACAGGTGTGAAACGGAAATGGGCACGGTACAGATCGCCTAGTGTGAGTGCGCCCTTGACCATTAAAATAGGGCCCAACGTCCTACCTGGGTGAGTGTGTGGCTGCCTTCGTCTTGACGTTCTGTGTGTGCGGGTGTGTGTGTGTGTTTGCGCGTGTGTGTACGCTTCCGTGTATGTGTCGCTGCCTTTGTCTTGATGTGAAGTGTGTGTGTGCAGTGTGTGTATTGCGACAGGCCTGCAATTATAGTAGTAAGACATTTCCATTTTGATTTAGCTTACCACGATGTGCTACTTTGACAAGTTGCTCATGCTTCCTTTAATGTAAAGTTATGACAACGTTCAACATGCTCATACACTAGTGTTTAGCATGATTGTTTGGACCAGGGATAACAGCGCTGGGGCGCCAAACATTTAATTTGCCCCAAAAGGGTATCTACAGCGGTTTGGGAGTTGAATCAACTATTGTACGACATTAACCAGTTCAGGTCCAGTTTCACTGGCTAGCACAAGTTCCTTTATGTTTTATGTTTGTATGTTGAGTTCTATGAATGTGACATGACTTTCAGAGTAAATGTGGCTTGCATGATATCAGATGTTTCCATGCTGCATGGGAGGGAGGGACAGAATGCCTGTCATTATTTTGGATTTTCATTATTTTGGATTTTCATCTGATTGTGCAAAAGTGCCTAATCTTTTTTCAAATGAGAGCAATACAATTAAACTGATTCAATTTATATGTAAAATAAAGTTGCAATTTTTGGCATTATTTGTTGAATAAATGTTATGACCATGCAAATGTAGCAAGAGGCTGAAATTGTCCGCTCTGCCCTTCATGCTGCAAGCGTCTCCTGCTGACCCGCGGTTAGGGCGGATTAGTTTGGGAAATCACATTTCTCCCAGTACCTGTATTCTACACATTGAGCTGTCAATAAAACTCCAGGAAAATAAGAAAAATGACCAGAATATTCTGCAGAGAGAGAGAGAGAGAGAGAGAGAGAGAGAGAGAGAGAGAGAGAGAGAGAGAGAGAGAGAGAGAGAGAGAGAGAGAGAGAGAGAGAGAGAGAGAGAGAGAGAGAGAGAGAGAGAGAGAGAGAGGACAGGTCGCCTACAGGAAGGAATTACAGGCACAAAGGAGCGGGGAGGAAAGATGGACAGAATAAATGAGGCAGATAGATAGACAGAGAGCAAGTTTGGCCAAGGACCTTGTCACCACCTGTCCCCTTCGTTTAGTCTGGCGGGAGGGAGGGGGGAAGGAGGGAGGCAGTTAAAAGATGGAGTGATGAAGGGGGAGGTAAAGGACGAGGGCAGACAGGGCTGCATGTCTCACTCCCAGAGAGAGAGAGAGTGAGAGAGAGAGCGTGCAGTGGGAATGAATTCTCCGAAGAATTTAGTATTTTTTAATTTATTTTAAAGCATTTTCAAGCAATCTTTAACCCATTTTGCATATTTGGATGAAGTGCACTTCCTCCTATGATCGAAAGTATCAAAGTGCCTTGTTGTGAAGTTTGAAGACTGCTTGTTCCATTTTCTGCCATTGGGCAACTCAAGATCAAACTGTAATACTGTTGTTTCTATTTTATACAATGCAATTATATAGTCCATAGTGTTTGCATTTTTTATTTCCTTTACAACAGTTTCTATATTTTCTCCTAAAATTCAAATTTTAAACCAAAAATGCAAAAAAAAAATGGGATTGAAGTTTAAAAGCTTTACCTGCTTTGTGGTATTTCCTCAAGGTTTCCTTGTGTACATGTGAAACAGACGGATCCTCAAGCTCATGTTATATATTCTCTGAACCTTCCCGTTCTGACAGACTTCCAGCAGACATTTTCAGAACCTTTTATCCATTAAGGGGGCAGGATTAATAGAACAGTACAGCTGTACAGAGGAGCGCCCTATGGGATTGCAACTGAGGCATAAACAGCCAAGATGGCTGCCACTGGCATGTCCCTTCGTTGCTTTGATTGATTGATGGTCTGTCCAATTGCGTCCAGAGACGCGTGGGTCTGCGCCCATTGGTGATGAGCAGAGAGCTTCCAGACTGAGACCCGTCAATAGTCCTCTGGGCCGATTTTCACCATCGCTGTGTATGCACTTTCTCTTTTATGTGAGTTTTAGAACTGATTTTATGCACAAAAATCCTGAAACATCTCAAAATAAACTAACTTTTAAATGAGATTTGATAAAAGGTGGTCCCGGTTTCCGTGGAGGCGGCTCGTTGGCATGGCGGTCAGCTGGTATATCGCAGGACATTGCATTTCTTTGTTCCATCATTTCCAACCCAGAGTTAGTGCTTCATAGATTTGTTGCTAGGCAACCATGATGGGAGCTGTTGGGATGCAAAGGTCTCACTGGTCAGACCGTGTGTATGGAGGCTGCCGCTGACCACCGCTGATGATACAGCGAAACTAAAAGCTAAAAATCTTTTGGCTTTCACTTATTTCAAGGAAGGTATTTCTAATCATTGAATTAGCCAGAAGTACAAAAGACACACACACACACACACACACACACACACACACACACACACACACACACACACACACACACACACACACACACACACACACACACACACACACACACACACACACACACAGTTTAATGCACACAAAAACAAAGACACACAGACTCGCAGACAGAAAGACAGACCCAAACAGCAACACCCTGTCTTGGTTGCCTGTGTGGGGTTCTGTTCTGTTTTGCTGTAGTCTGTGTTGAAAACAGCTGGACACCAACAACACAGGAGGGAACCTGCAGTGTTTTTATCCACAGATTTCAATTGAAAAGGGGCAGTTCTATATCTGATTCTCTTTCTGTTCCGACATGAAACAGACTGCTGTGGATATTGTGTTGTCAATGTTGTTGGGCTTTTCATGTCCACTCACTCTTGATCTTGTTCTTACGTTTGCTTTTGAAGCTTGTATCTATGTGAGTGTGTGTGTGTGTGTGTGTGTGTGTGTGTGTGTGTGTGTGTGTGTGTGTGTGTGTGTGTGTGTGTGTGTGTGTGTGTGTGTGTGTGTGTGTGTGTGTGTGTGTGTGTACAAATCATAAACCATGGTGATTTTTACATCCTGGGTCTTGGCAGCCTTCCTTGGCTTCTTCTGCCTCTTCATGAGTGAGTTTAGAAGTGTGTTTCCTCCATGGCCTTGCTCAGCTGTCAAGGTGAGACACATTCTTAACAGACCCACCATCTTAAAACTTCCCTCAGTTTATTAAGCCAGGGCTAATAACAACTTGTGAACAAATTAGAGGATTCACAAACGCATCCATTAACATCCAAACACACACACTCACACACACGCACGCTTGCAGAAATGCAACCACTTTCACATCTATTTTCTACTGAAGTGTATATGGAACAATATTTCAGGAAAAATCCCTTCATCAGCTAGGAGTGCTGCTTAGTCACAAGGACATGGAGAGAGAGCGATAGAGAGAGAGTGAGCGAGAGCGATTGAGCGAGGAGAGATAGAGGGAGAGTGGGAGAGAGTACATCGTAAGTGAAGGGCTGTGATAGAGGGGTAGAAATAATCTGCAGATGTTGGCAGACATAAATCAATCATCAACACACATAAACACACACAAACACACTCACGCTGTGTGTTTTAAGAGTTGATTGTGTGAATGTATTGCATTGAATGTATGTAAACCTATGATCCATATGTGAAGGGTTTGTATGGTGTGGAGACTATAAATACTACAATGATCTGTAAGCGTGACGAATAAGCATGCAAATACAATACAATACACGACCCACGAGCAAAACAACACACGTACCAACCCATGACCCTCAAACATGTCCTCACACATAACCCTGACACATGAACCTAACACATGACCCTCACATATAACCCTGACACATGACCCTCACACATGACCCTCACACATGACCCTCCCTACTAACCCAAGGGGTTGCTGAACCAACAACCTGCCTGGCAGAACGGGATACAAGCACATCCCACCAGCCTCCCAGCCCCGATGGCTCTCACCCCCCCCGTTTCCAGGGCTTAATTCCAGCTCTCACCAGTTACAAGCTATGTGTGAGGGCAGAGAGAGAGAAGAGATAGAGGGGAGCGATGGCTTAGATGTTTAACAGATATTCAAGCTGGCCAACGGGATTCTTACATCTTTCTTTATCTCTTTTCCCTCGTTCTCTCTTTCTCTTTCTCCTTCTTTCTGTCTTTCATTCTTCCTGTCCTTGATCCTTGGGGGTTATTCCTCATTCCGTATCGATTCATTCTTCATCAGAGCGAACACAGAGCACTCGATGAGTTTTATGTCACGGTATATCATGGTGTGCGTTTGGCACAATACCGGCTTCCCTGTTTTTTATTGTACTACATTGTGTGTGTGTGTGCGTGTGCGTGTGTGTGTGTGTGTGTGTGCGTGTGTGTGTGTGTGCGTGTGTGAGTGTGTGTGTGTGTGTGTGTTTGTATGCGTGTGTGTTCTCCAAAGTAGCAAGTCCAAAGTACCAAACAGTGGTGCTAACTGAAGTATGATCTCAAATACATGTTTGAATGGAAATCACTTTGTCCCAACAGCCATCAGGGCTGTTTGGCCCTCTACAGCCCACCACCTCACATACAGTCTGCTTTCTGTCTGTCTCATTCTCTGCTGTCTGTCTCTTTGACTGCTGTCCATCTGTCTCTCTGTCTGCTGTCCATCTGTCTCTATGTCTGCTGTCCGTCTGTCTCTCTGTCTGCCTGCCCGTCTGGCTCTCTGTCTGATGTCCACCTGTCTCATGTTGGCCGTGTCATCTCTATAGCCGAGTCAGATCAGAGGCTCCTTGCTGTTTGTCCAATGACAGCCTATCTATCAATCAGTTTGACCTGAACTCCTCTTCATAACCAATGAAGGAATTCAGGTAGACCAGATGATCTGGAGAATGGACCAGATGTGGTAATGACCAGGCCAACGCCCTGATTTTAGATTTTAATGCCATTACCATACCAACACAACGAAGAAACACTGGTGTGTATGTGTGTGTGTGTGTGTGTGTGTGTGTGTGTGTGTGTGTGTGTGTGTGTGTGTGTGTGTGTGTGTGTGTGTGTGTGTGTGTGTGTGTGTGTGTGTGTGTGCATATTCGTGTGTGCATGTGTTTGTGTATGGTTAAGCATTCTGGGGCAGTGCTAGAATGCTTAAACATTCTGGTACCAGAATGCAGAGATGAGGGACTCGAGTCACATGACTTGACTCGAGTCAGACTCAAGTCGCAAATTTGAGGACTTGAGACTTGCTTGACTAACACTGATAAAAGACTCGACTTGACTTTGACTTGGTCTTCATGACTTGAGACTTGACTTAGACTTGAGACGGATCACTCTAAATGACTTTTATAAAGTTAGATTAAAGGTTGGATATGGGATTTGCGATACGCCAGCAGATTTGGAAAATACACATCTCAAATGGTCCTACCCCCTCATTCAACGCTGAGTCTGACTCCACCCATTCCACCCATTCCAAGTACATGGACGCGCAATCACGCACGAGCGCGAACACAGATGCGCGAGAGTGAGCCAGGCTAGCTAGGTTGGAGTTTAGGGTTGTCTTCTAGTGCTAGGTCCAAATTTGGATTAGCTAGTTAGCTAGCTCCAGTAGCTACTGCAGGATAACAACAAACAGAAGCTTGCTCTGGGTCACAAGCTTTGAGTACGTGCACGTGCACGAAGGGGTCGCTCGCGGGGAGTGGGGAAGGGGGAGTGCAGTACGACCGTTTGACGTACTTACTGTCCAATGCCACTCGGTGGTTCTGAAAATCATTGGCTGGAGTTTTTCGAGCACTGCCCGTTCCACAGATGATTGACTTGTGTGATCATAAAAACATTTTCAAACTATTCACATAATGGTTTTGGAATGTTTTGAATAGTTTGAGTTATTGTTAATGTTAAGACATTGTTATTGTTAATGTTGAAATAAAACTAAACTTATGAACCACTCTCTTTACCGATTTTTAAATGTGGAAACTGGGTTAGATCATTAGATTTTTGTATGACTTGACTTGTGACTTGCTTGACCTGAGCAATGACTTGACTTGTGACTTGCTTGATTCTCACCACAGTGACTTGGGACTTGCTTGAGACTTGAAGGTTATGACTTGAGACTTGCTTGTGACTTGCACATGAGTGACTTACCCCCACCTCTGCCAGAATGTTGTTTTGCTAAGAGACAGCTGGTTTGATTGTAGGAGGAGAGAGAGAGAGAGAGAGAGAGAGAGAGAGAGAAAATGCATTATAAATAATTATTTACTGATTGTAGGAGAGAGAGAGAGAGAGAGAGAGAGAGAGAGAGGAGAGAGAGAGAGAGAGAGAGAGAGAGAGAGAGAGAGAGAGAGAGAGAGAGAGAGAGAGAGAGAAAATGCATTATAAATAATTATTTACTGATTGTAGGAGAGAGAGAGAGAGAGAGAGAGAGGGGGGGGGGGGGGCTGCTGGCTGGGTAAGAGTTATCTGAGGAGAAAATTAATGGACAGACAGCAGGGGCATGGTGCAGAGGGGAGGAGATGAGGAGGGAGAAAAAGAGGATAAGGGGGGAGAAGCTGAGGAGGGAGAGAAGGAGGATAGGGGGGAGGAGATGAGAAGGGAGAGAGGGAGGATAGGGCGGAAGGAGATGAGGAGGGAGAGAGGGATAAGGGGGGAACAGATGAGAAAAGAGCGAGAATGTGAAAATGATCAGTCTACGTGTGTCTAGAAAGGTGGTGGCTCCCCCATTTATCCTCCTTCTCTTCTCTCTTGGAATGGGAGTTGATATCCAAGCTTATTCTGTTGTATCAAACAGGTTTTGTTTCCACAAACCTTGCCAATCATTGTCCTGCATTGCCTTTTGAATTCTGGTCAAGGCGAGGTTCTGAAGAATATGACCAGTTGAAGGTAGGTCCACCAGCCATGATGTAACTTCATCATTGCTGAGCACAGCAGAATGGACCTGCTGCTGATTGGCTAAGAGGAGAACACACTATCCTCTCTTCTATAGGACATCTCCTTCCCCAGAGATGACTTTAAGATTTCTGGCGTGAAGGTTTAAAAATAATAATGAATGTTTTACTCAACGTGATGATACAAGTAATGCATTATACGTGCGCTTCCATGCAGACAGAAGCAATGAACCCCAGATTAAGTGAACACAGAGACAGGCGAACAGAAGCAGATGAACACAGAAGCAGGTAAAAAATAAGCAGGCGAACACAGAAGCAGGTGAACACAGAAGCAGGTGAACACAGAAGCAGGCGAACACAGAGGCAGGCAAACACAGAAGCAGGTGGACAGAAGCAGGCGAACAAAGAAGCAGGCGAACAGAAGCAGATGAACACAGAAGCAGGTAAAAAAGAAGCAGGCGAACACAGAAGCAGGTGAACACAGAAGCAGGCGAACACAGAGGCAGGCGAACACAGAAGCAGGTGGGCAGAAGCAGGCGAACAAAGAAGCAGGCGAACAGAAGCAGGCAAATACAGAGGCAGGCGAACAGAAGCAGGCGAACAGAAGCAGGCGAACACAGAAGCAGGTGAACATAGAAGCAGGCGAACAGAAGCAGGCAAACAGACGCTGGCTAACAGGAGCAGGCAAACACAGAGGCAGGCAAACAGAAGCAGGAGAACAGAGGCAGGCGAACACAGGCAGGCGGACACAGAGGCAGGCAAACACAGAAGCAGGCCAACACAGAGGCAGGGGAACATAGAAGCAGGCGAACACAGAGGCAGGGGAACACAGAAGCAGGCGAACACAGAAGCAGGCGAACACAGAAGCGGGCGAACACAGAGGCAGGCGAACAGAGGCAGGGGAACACAGAGGCAGGCGAACATAGAAGCGGGCGAACAGAAGCAGGCAAACAGAAGCAGGCGAACAGAAGCAATGGGTCACAGCTGTCAGCGACCAGCGCTGCGTTGTTGTGACTACATTCAAACCTCTTTAGCTGCTTGGCATCGACGTTTGTTTGAATCAATAAACACATCCGCTGATCGGTGATCAGCTGATTAGGTCTTTTATGGAAATCCCAGATAGCACAGTTTGATGCAAACAGTGTTATCTTCTGCAGAGCGGAGGTCTTTATTCAGGCTGAATGCAAGGTTAATGGTGTGTGTGTGTGTGTCTTTCACTGAAACATGCTGGTTTCATGTGTTTATTTAAAAGAACCGAAATGCTTGCAGAGATGATTTGAAGCGATAATTATTGCAATTAAAAATTTGAATATTGGGTCACTTTTTGTTTACGTTTTGTTTACCTGTGCAATAATTGCTTCATAAATTATGCCTTCGCTCAGAAGAGTTTGAAATGACTTGGGGCACCGATACTTGGGTCAGAGTTCAGGACCTGGCATCAAATTATTTAATTAATTACATAATTAAGGAGAGCATAGTCTTCATCTCTTGTATAAATAGTACATATCTGATGTGCACTAAACGTTCATTTAATCAACTTGTCAGATAGAATTTACTAATACATTATTTATTTTAAATGTTGCTTATCATGTAGGCTCTATACCACAATGTCCACAATTTTCAAACGACTCTGAATGACCTACTGTGAATTAACGATTTAATGTTTTATTATGCTCTAGCATAATTGTCCCCCCTCACATTCAGACATCCAGCAGACGTGGCCGGGGTTGGGCCAATCCCAATCGTTCATCTAATATGGGACGGGTTTAGAACGATGACTTGTCCTATCGGAGCGCTGTTGAGGCATTTTCATATTCTACCAAGCAGCCGGTGGTGTGTCACAGGTTCCGATGCTTTGATTGGTTGTGGGTCTATCCAATTGCGTCCAGAGGCGTGTGGTCTGCGCCCGTCGGTGACTCATGGAAGTCAGAAAAGGTTCCAGAGCAGAAGGCATTTGTGAGACGGTCTAGAGACGTGCTCCAGCCTAGATTAGTTTATTCTGATGACTAATCCTCTCCAGTTCTGATGCTATCTAGAGGGGCAGGAGAAGGAGATGGGACCAGATAACACCAGATAACACATGCCGTCCCAGAGGGACGGCATGTGCTGCAGCAGCGCGGACAGGAAGTAATGGAACAGATAAGAGATACAAACTGCAGCTTAACCGTAAAGCGGTGCTTTAGTCAGTGAAGAAAACCAAGCCTATCCTCTCCTTTGTGCCACCACGAGCGAGCGGTTCAGTCATCAGAGCACCACTGTGAGCGAGCGGTTCAGTCATCAGAGCACCACTGTGAGCGAGCGGTTCAGTCATCAGAGCACCATTTATCAGAGCGGTACAGTTATCAGAGCACCACCTGTGTGATGTGTGATGCAAACACACTACAACACTCCGCCCGGCCTGTCGCAGCCTCCCTGCCCTGCCCGGGGCTTATATCCACTGGGGCAATCAGACCGAGCTCTGCGCTGGCCCACTGCCCCGCCCGCTGATTGGAGTGATGTGTTGCTGTGCAGCATCTCCAGGTAGCGCCAGTGAGGGCAGCCCGGCCGCGCCACAAGCTGTCGCCAGCTGTCGCCGGGCAGAAGAGCTGAGCGGGTCAAGGAGAGCAGGCTATTGGGGCAACAATGTTCTATTGGTTTTGGTCAAAACACACCAGATTCTTTTGGAGCCAGGGGGACAAATGGTGATGGAGTCGCAGGCCGGTACTACCAGGGCACAGGGTAGTACACCTTACCACTGGATTTAGGTACCTTTTTTAGGCAGTAAATAATTATTTATAATGCATTTTCTCTCTCTCTCTCTCTCTCTCTCTCTCTCTCTCTCTCTCTCTCTCTCTCTCTCTCTCTCTCTCTCTCTCTCTCTCTCTCTCTCTCTCTCTCTCTCTCTCTCTCTCTCTCTCTCTCTCTCTCTCTCTCTCTTTCTTTTTCTCTCTCTCTCTCTCTCTCACAAACATACTGAACTTAGTGTATGTTGATGCTGTGATGGAGAACCTCTCTGATGTCTTTGGTGTCATAGCAAAGTGGAATATAAGACATTTTTATTAGAAATTGGGTATATAGTTGATTTCCTTTATGTAAAATAAAGAAATGTTTGAACTTTGTTGTCCAACAATAAGCAGATACATTTATTTGATACGGTCTGTCTAAAGACAACCGGAACATTGTTTAATAACAACAATGTATAACAACAAAGACCCAATATTGATAGGAACAAGAGAGACGCATAAATACACAAATCCCCAACAGGCATGGGATAAAAGAGTAACAGCTCAGACACAAACAAACCAGAGCAGAGTGATTGCTCTCTCAATGTCAATTTCCCAGGAAAGTGTTTTGTGGCAATGATTGAACATTGTTTTTCCCAGGTTGGTTATTACGGCTGCTGCTTACTTTATCTCCATATCCTCTGTGTTATCTGGCCGCCTCTCCCTCGTCGCGGGAACGCAGTGATCATCTGTGGGCAGAGCGGGAGTCTGCTGCTATCCTCCGACCCTAGTGTGCTTTTCCTAGAAGCACACTTCTAGGAAAAGTGTTTTCATTTCAGGACGCCTCAACTCCTCCTGGTCGAAGAGTGTGTGTCTTTAATTGAATAGATGGTTTTGTTTCTTGCTCCTAATGCGTATCATTTTGAACACTGTTGTAACGACCAACTGTAAAAACATTGTAGGTTAGGAGGTGCGTTAAAGCGACACGTCAATGTGTTGACACTCATAATGTTCCTAAAAATGACGCATCAGAGCGTTGGTCCTGCTTGGCCAATGGGCTGGGCGAAGACACCAGCAACACGCCCCCCCCCCCCCCCCCCCCCCCCCCCCCCCCCCCCCCCCCCCCCCCCCCCCCCCACCGGTCCTGATGCCAGGAACAGATGTTCAGTAGATTGACTGGGCAAGTTAACGCGTTAATTACGCATCAACGCAACGCATCAACGCAACGCAATTCTTATTTTAACGCGATTTATACAAATCAATACAAAACAACGCTTATTCTCTTTTTTTTACTTTGATTTTGAAAGGTTTTGCCCACAGAATGTCAACATAGATTTTTGCTTATTTGGTACATTTGGTATGAATGATAATGTGTCATTCCATTTGAGTTAAGTAAACTCACCAATACTATGCGATTAAACGTGATTAAAACTTTTAATCTTTGCCCAGCCCTAGTATATATATATATATATATATATATATATATATATATATATATATATATATATTAATCCCAAGCAGTGAGATTTTATGAAAATAAAGGACGTCATGTGGATGGTTTTGTGAACCATCAAGAAACCATCACCACCATGTGATTGGGTGTCTTGGATCATTTCCCTCAATTAGAAACCTTGCGAGGCAAAAAAGCCCTACAGGAAGTGATGTAATTAGGAGATGACACAGGGGTCAAGGACACCTGGAACTGAGCTACCTTGGGGCTTATAATAATGAAAGGGGGCCTTAAGGACCCAGAAGATCATCAATGTTGGGGCTCAAGCCCTGCAGGAAGTGACTCAGAATGCCTCAGCAAATGCTCCATCTCGTGACCTCTCACCTAGCGGACCGCGAGTCTTTGAGCTGAAATTCTTCCCAGACCTCAACCCTACCGGTCCAAAAAGCCTGTCTGAGACCAGAGCTGTCTCTTAAAACCTGAGCTATGGATGAAATAAACGGGAACGTCTGTCGTGGCAACTACCTTTAAGAGATATTGCGTCTAGGACAGATGAAAATTCTAAATGCAAACAACAATAGTTGTAGACAATTAACCTAGGTTTAATGCATGCATACATAAGACTCCTCTCTAGTAGAGTGAATCCAGAATACAGTTTGACAGAGCTTTTTAAACAGTTTCCCATCTTCCCCACATTGCAGATGTTAATAATCAAATCAGGTAATATTTACCCAAGACACAGAGTGGCCTGTGTTCTCATCAAGCAGAAGACTGCATAATGGGATGCCTTCTCCCTTGTGACCGGTTTACCCAAGTACGAAGGTTAACATTTTGATGGACTCTGAGGAAGGTAGAGAGGTTACCCAAGCAAAAGGGTTAACATTTAGATGCCACTGAAGAAGGTGGGGCGGCTGACCCAAGCACAAAGGTTAGCATTTTAGATGACACTGAGGAAAACAGGGTGGCGAGACAATACACGGAATAGGAAACAAGGCATATATGACAGCGTATAGGTAACAGCATATGGGTTTTCCATCACACGTCGCACTGGCTCCCAAATGTGAAATATTACGGCACAAGTTTACCTCCATCCGACCAGAGAGTTTGAACATGAAACTGCCTTTGTTTTAATGTCTACTTACTCTTATGTTGGAGGTCACAGTCCTGTTGCAGCCTGTTAAGACATCTAGAGTGCCAACATTCATACACACGTTCCTCTGGGTAGTGGGTACCAAGGAACGACATGTCCCACATTTAGATTTCTACATCTTTCTAAAACCAAGCAAGCTCACACGGTTCCTCTTTCTGAAGTGTGGTCTGCGGACATCGTAGTACACAATGTGGGGAAGGCCATTTGGAGATAGGACTGTCTCGCTCTCCTGAGACTACCCTGCTCCAGGGCCTGACTGGACCAGGGCCAGAGCTAGACTGGAGGGGGTCTCAAAGCCGCCTGCGGAGCCCCCGGCTGATGGGCCCTCGCTTTCCAGCGGATTTATGGGGCTTTATGGCAACGCCTTTGTGGCCCATGCCTTCCAATGACAAATTTTGTGATTCTCTGAGAGTCACTTCCTGTAGGGCTAGAGCTCCTAAATGTATAATTTTACTAGACCACTGCCCTGATTCATATCAAGGCATCTCTATCTTGCTCTATCATGAGAGTGCGCATCATTTCCTGTCATGTTGCAATCATAAATGTGTTTTGAAAATAAGTTTTGTCTGCTTTTTACTTTATTCATTGCATTCACTCTTTTAAATCTTTAAGCAGTAATCATTTTCACAATTATCTTTTAAACATGTCATTAAAAAAATGTAACCTTTCTAATAGACTTTTTGGCAGAAACAAAGCAAACATAAATGGATTGTGCCAAACTTGAAGAAGAAGAAATTACTTCCTGGGTCATGGGAAAATCTATGCTTTAATAAGAGTTCAATCTGACATCATCAGTTACTTAAAATTATGTTTAACACAACAGCTCAGATGACTTCACAACGTATAAACATTGATTCAGACAACATGCTGACTGGTTTTAGGGATAGCAGCACAGTGGTGGATTTAAGGGGGACCCCATAGGCCACCCTTGTCATATATATATACATATATATATATATATATGTATATATAGAGATGTTTTTTTTTATAATTTTGCATATTTGCAGAGTCTTGATAGATTTATGTCTGGCTCTTATGTCCACATTTGGTGAACAGATGCCCTCTAATATTGTGGAACTCACAAAGATCATTGAACCATTCAAAGAGGTATTCCATGAGCTGTTCAGGTTATGCAAAGGGACCATTGCCATACCTGTGAGTACAGCTACCTGTGAACAAAGCATTTCCACACTCAAACTGGTCAAGACCTACCTTAAATCTACGATGGATGATGTTCGACTCAGCATTCTAGGAGTTTTAAGTGCAGAGTCAATACAAGACGAGCAAAAGGATTTTGTTGATTTTGTGTATCACTTTGCTACAAACCACAATAATCGCAGAATATGGCTGTTGTAAGATGAATCTATGACAAGTTAATGTATTTTGTATATGTTAGACTCAGGGATTCAAAAGTTAAAAAAATTATTGTTTTTACAACTGTGTAATTTATTTTCTGATAATCACACTGCATTTCACCTTTTCCCCTTACAGTGTTAGATCAGAAGGTTGAGTTTTTCTTTTTTTTTAAACAGACGTGAAAAGCTGAGACCAACCTGCACTTGTTGTCTTAGAATCTGAGTTCAGTCCATACACACAAGGCCTTTAGAAACGTGGCATTTAAAACGAGTCAGAAGTGAAGAATTATTAGAAAACTGGTGATGTTTAAAAAAAAAAAAAAAGAAATGAATTCATAGGTAACTGCAAGAAATGTATTAAGTAATAGTGTATTTGACAATTATGCCACTGTCTGAATATGATATATGATGAAAAGTCAACAAACAGAATGTGTACATATGATGAGGGTAATTCCAGATGTTTCTATGTTTAAGTGGGTCAGCACAATCTGCTCAAGACACTTCATTGCTACGGAGGCAGAGGCAAAATTTCTGCTGTTTTCCAAATTTTGGGTATCGTGTGTGTCCATTGACTTTTGGAACAGTTCACTGAAAACAAAGCGGAGTTGTTCGTGACATGTATTCAGTACCCTACTCTGTAGCTTGTCAGGGCCAGCCGCTTTACATGGTTTGACGAGCGAGAATACCCGCCCCACTTCGCTGCTGCTGACTCTGTTTGGTGCACCTTCTATCGCATCGTCCAGACAGCTTGTCTCAGCCCGCCCACCGCTCTCCCATCTAGAAAAATGTTCATTCAAGGTATTTGCCTCTTCAACTGTGTGCGCAGGGACCTTTTGCTGATTATTCTGTCCAATCATAGTTTTAATTCCTCTCCACGCCATCCGCGAATTGTTATCCAGTAACAGTTGTTCCACCTTCAATTTATATATTCCCTTGTTATGATTGATTTTCTCCTGTATTTCCCTTTGAATCAACTTCCCCCCGCATCTATCATTTGCTTTAAACGCCCTTTCTTTTTCGACCAACAGTCCATATCCATTGTAATCTATGGTTTTGAGTTGCCAATTCTTTTTCTTTTTTCGTAGAATTCAGATTATCTACGCAAAAGATGATAAAGGCTGTAACCGTCTCCACAGGAATGTCCAAGTCGTCACAGTCAAACGCCTGTCTGTACAGTCGAAACAGCCTTGGAGAGCTGTCAAACTGTCAGGGTCCCATACAGGCACAGATATAACTTTGGGCTTTTCTTTTTTGAGTTGCTGACGGTATGAGGGCAACATGTAGACCATATTGTGGTCTGATCCGCCTATTGGTGGCTTACTGGTGGCCCGGTAGGCATTTCTTATGTTGCCGTAGCACAGATCAATGGTTTTTGAACCGTGCGTGGCACATTTGACATATTGCTGATAATGGGGCAATACTATTGACAAGGAACAGCCATTAAAGTCACCCAAGACTAATTTGGGAGTGTCTAGGAGGCTGTCTCCAGTTCTTGTATGTGTTGGTGTATGGCGTCTGCTGCTGCCTTGTAATTTACATCGGGGGGGATATAAACTAAGCACACAAAGAGTTTACCAAAATCCTGTGGCAAGTATGTGGGTCTAAGGGAAACGGAGAGGAGTTCTAGGTTTGGGGAACTAACAAGTGTCTCTAATGATAAATTGTTTACACCATTGTGTGTTTATGAACATACAGAGACTGCCACCCAGAGGTGGGGGTAAGTCACTCATGTGCAAGTCACAAGCAAGTCTCAAGTCATAACCTTCAAGTCTCAAGCAAGTCTCAGGTCATAACCTTCAAGTCTCAAGCAAGTCCCAAGTCACTGTGGTGAGAATCAAGCAAGTCACAAGTCAAGTCATTGCTCAGGTCAAGCAAGTCACAAGTCAAGTCATACAAAAATCTGATGATCTAACCCAGTTTCCACATTTAAAAATCGGTAAAGAGAGTGGTTCATAAGTTGAGTTTAATTTCAACATTAACGATAACTATGTCTTAACATTAACAATAACTCAAACTATTCAAAACATTCCAAAACCATTATGTGAATAGTTTGAAAATGTTTTTATGATCATTACTTCCAACTTATGAACAGAATCAAATATAACCTCTAAGTGGCTGTATACGAGAACAGTTCAAGTCAATCACTCAATCTCCCTAAATGTTGTAGAATATTATTTGCAACACATGGCATCAGACATGAAAAAAAACAATATTTCAAAAGTAATATCACATACATATACTGTAGGAAGGGGAAATAGTAATACACAAGCCTGAAAGCTGGTAGCAATCTTGCTGCTTCGCAACATACATCGACTTACAATGCATTGCATTTGCAAAAAAAATAATTTGACAGTACTTTGTCACTGAGTTGTGAATGATGGGGTCACATTATCACCCCACCATGGCTGAACACATGTTCAACAGGACCACTTGATGCAGGGACTGCCATAACTCTTACCTCCACCTTGAAAAAAGAGGGGGGTGCGCCTGTTCATGGCCCAAAACTGAAGGCAGCTCTGTCCATCACAAATGTCCAGGTAGTAGTTCAACTGAATTTGGGGACTGGAACTTGAACCCTGTTTTCTTTGCGGTATGCTGAGAACAGCCCAGTCGGACGCTCTGGCTCGGACAGTGTAATTTTACTTGAAAATTACTTGAAATCCTTATCATAACCCACTTACAGCCACTGGGTTAGAAGTAGCCTACTGACATGAATATTAAACAAGTCAATCATCTGTGGAACGGGCAGGGCTCGAAAAACTCCAGCCAATGATTTTCAGAACCCCCGAGTGGCATTGGACAGTAAGTACGTCAATCAAACGGTCGTACTGCACTCCCCCTCCACCGCTCCCCGCGAGTGACCCCTTCGTGCACGTGCACATACTCAAAGCTCGTGACCCGGAGCAAGCTTCTGTTTGTTGTTATCCTGCGGTAGCTACTGGAGCTAGCTAACTAGCTAATCCACATTTGGACCTAGCACTAGAAGACAACCCTAATCTCCAACCTAGCTAGCCTGGCATCACTCTCGCACATCTGTGTTTGCGCTCGTGCGTGATTGCGCGTCCATGTACTTGGAATGGGTGGATTCAGAGTCAGCGTTGACGGAGAGGGGGTAGGACCATTTGAGTTGTGTATTTTCAAAATCTGCTGGCGTATCGCAAATCCCATATCCAACCTTTAATCTAACTTTAAAAAAGTCATTTCGAGTCATCTGTCTCAAGTCTAAGTCAAGTCTCAAGTCATGAAGACCAAGTCAAAGTCAAGTCGAGTCTTTTATCAGTGTTAGTCAAGCAAGTCTCAAGTCCTGACTCGAGCCAAGTCATGTGACTCGAGTCCCCCATGTCTGCTGCCACCAAACGATTTCCTGGTGGTTTGTTGGTCACTGTCAAGTCTTATTGGTGTCCCAAACTCCGGAAGGTAAATACTGTCATAATTTACCGTGTCATTTAACCATGTTTCACTGAAGTTCATAATGCAACTATCCATGTATTCAAAACGGTGTTGTGTGGCAGCGTGTAGTTCACCGATTTTGTTCCTCAGTGCCCTCACGTTGGACAGGATGATGGTTGGGAGTGGAGGTTTAAATCCCCTTGCTCGAACTCGCCGGCGGATTCCTCCTCTTGATTCCCACTGAAAATATCGCCCCTAGTACAGTTTCTCTATGGGTTCTGTCGTGTTCTTGTTGAAAGTAGTTAGAAACGGGTCGCTTTTAGCTCATTTCGGTATGGTAACTATGAAGCAAAAGGGAGGGAATTGTATCTAACACTTGCAGAGAGAAATACCGAGAGCTACTTCGAGCCCCGGGGCTTATGCTGCGTTCAAGTATTATCTGCGAACCGACTCGGATCTCGGATCTGACGCCACGCCCACACTTCAAGCGTTTTATTATTTCATTTCGTCGTTGGAGGAATGGGCGCCACCCGGAAAGCTGTTGTCGCGGTAGCATTGGCAGAGGACCAGGCGCTCCAAAATAAGTAGGCTATAGGCCATAGGCAGAGATACGGACGCAGTAAGGTATTGCAGAAATACGACTGATTGAAATTGCCATTTAAACCACCAAAGTGGTCCAAGCGCAATGAAAACAGTTCATACTTCAAGTCACACTGGGCGCAGCCATCTTGAATTCTGTCTCGGAATTTTGCTCGGTCACCACTGAGTTCAACCGAGATGGCGAGTTCGCCGTCCGAGGTAAAGGGGCGTGTTTGTGCATGTCGCTAGGCAACGTCCTCGGACCTCCGAGACGGATGGTTATTAAAATGCAGCATTCAGCCTGAGGCTCTCTGCGGGTCCGCCTATGATTCTCTCCCCTCCTCTGGCTCCGGGCGCTGCTAATGTACATAGTAGGCGTGGCCTATGTGAAGTAGGCGTGGCCTATGTAAAATGGGCGTGGTCTATGTGACGTCTTAGCTGCGGCTTCCGCGTCTGTCTTAATGCCCCGTTTACACCATCCCGCTAATGGCCGCTAATGGCCGATGGACCACCGATGTGGAAGTTGGGGTGATTCGGGTGACATCGGGCTAAAAATGTATGATCGGGTCCATTTATCGGGGTAGTATTTACACATTCCCGATGTTATAACGATAACATAACGATTTATGCCAGGGAAGACACCCGAAGTGCGTTTGGCGTCATTTGGTGTCATTTCGGGAGAAGGCCAAGGGGAGGCTGGTTTAGACTGATGTTTATTTATATATTTATTTATATTACAATAGCGATTTTATAATGATAGAACGCCGGTTCTAAATGGGCGAAGTACCCCTTAATTATAAAAGTAGGACCTCCATCCATCACCCCCTATTTATACCCAAGTGACAGATTGAGGGTCTTCCTAAACACAATCTGGTCACAATCCTTATTTGTCGTTAGACTATCGGTATAATTCGGCCTGCAATCTGTATGTTTCGGGTTACATTGGCTTACATCGGGTCTAATTCGGGTAAAAAATAAATTGCGTGACTCTATCGGGTGTAATTCGTGTGCATTCGTGTAATAAACGTGCTATTCCGTATGTCTTCCCTAGAGACGTCGGGTGTCTCTCAGGGGTCTTTCGTGTGTTGAGGTTGCCGATATAAAGACGATAAAACACGATAAAGCACGGAAGATTAACGAATATAGCCGATGTACCCCAGGAAAATTCCCGAACGACTTACGATGTCTTACGTTATACTCCCGTTCTATTCCCGATTATAGCCGATTAGCCCATAGCAACACCTGGTAACCGATTCTACCCCGATAGACCCAAAATTAACAAACATGTTCCTTCTTTGCCGATGTTGCCCGATCATTGAGCTTTTCTTCCCGTTATCTAACGATGTTCCCGGGAAGAGTAACGGTGTTTCCCGATGCAACCACGCTATTTGCCGATGTTATAACGATAGATGCTGATTTAGCCATCGGGCACCATCGGGGCCCACTATCGGGTAGGTGTAAACAGGGCATAAAGATGCTGCCTTCTGTGGCTGGGGTAGATAATACAGCTTGTGTGTTCGATCCTGCTTCCTAGTGGCTATGTGGGGGTAATGCAGCTTGTGTGTTCGATCCTGCTTCCTAGTCACTGTGTGGGGGCAGCTTATGTGCTTAATTTACGTAACAGTAACTGAGTAAAGTAAAGTACGTAACTGAGGGAACGAGCATCTTCGATCACGTTCTACTTTCCAGATCGCGACTGCACCTTGCAATTCCATTGTGTCTTTGAAAGAAGTTACCTTTAGTCGGCGATCAAATTCAGAGAATTAAAGTACATTAAAACAATCAGGACCTCCTAGACCAAATGTAATAATTAAACAGGTTTCGACAAAGGGGAGGATGTCATACACCCGAGGAAATCCTAACCCTAACAAATTGGTACGAGAGAAAAAGCTGTCTAGCAGGCTGTGAAGAAGCTAACGCAGTGTTCTGCTCCCCCTGCCTCCTCTTCCACCCTGACGGCCGCACGGCCGACAGCACTGCGCGAGTATTTCTATGTACCACTGTACAGAAATATTTTCTCCTCTTTTTTTTTCTCCTCTATTGACGTGGCTGGATCCACAATTGCAATTTTTTCAACAAGGAACTCTCTGTAGCCAATCAGATGCCTCCCTCGTTTTCAGCCAATCACATGACTGCAGTTCCGTCCTCTGAGTCTCCCGGTTCCCTCGGTCAAATGTCTATCGTAAATAATTTTGAATGATCGTACATAATAATCTCTAGGTGGCGAAGAAGTAAAAGCTGCGTCACGTTTTGAACTTTTTCCAACTAGTTTCGACTGGGTTTTGGGATTGTCGGTGCCATTAAAGTAGTAAACGGCACCGACAATGTAAAACCCAGTCACTGCAGTCATGTGATTTGCTGAAAACGAGCGAGACATCTGATTGTCTACATAGAGTTCCTTGTTGAAAAAAATTGCATTTCTGAATCCAGCCATGTCAGGAGAGTCTCAATCCACAAATCCACATATAAGTACAGACCAGTTCACACACAAATGACAACAAGTTCACAAATGAAAGGCGTTTTGTAAATTCAAGTTAAACAGTTTGTATATAAATGTAACAACATCCAAATACATTTTGATGAAAATTGGAAATATTTTTTTAATTAATATATTTATGGATTTATATTACATTTATTTAAAACAAGACACATTTGTGTGTGGATCAGAAATGTGTTTGTGAAACTTATTTTTCTTTATGGATTTATTTTACATTTATACGTACCGATATCCATTTGTGTGTGCATTGAAATGTATTTGCGAGAAGGGAGTAATTTATACATAAATCAAAAAAATACATTTCTGAATCCTTCTCTGTGCATTCATTATTAATGAGACTGTTCTGACCCCATACCTGGTCACCCTGCTGAAAATGTTCTAGCTCCGTCATTGTAACAGCGTTCATATCAATCACCATGGAAATGATTGAAAACATTTAACAAGCTGAACATCAAATACATTAGAAGAACAATGGCTATGAAAATATAAGGCACATCTCTTGCTATAAATGCTATTAAAATTGAACATTTTAATTCTGTAAATGCATCAAAAGAGTTTGCGTTTTTCACTATAAAACTCATCTCACCCATTTTGTTTTAGAACAGACAGGAACTTGACATGTATTACATTTTGCTGGTATCTTCGACCAGTCATTATGGGTTAAAAGATCATATTTAAGTGCCTTCAATGTTCAAATTCAAAAACATTGAGTCTAAATATGTTCTGATCCCTTATTTGAAAAAATGCATGAAAGTCACTCTGCATGCCCCTCTGCATGCTGCTGCTGGCATCACTCACTGCTCAAAACAAGGTCTTTCTCAATATGTTTTGAACTGGTGGAAAATGCTCCATGGTGTACAACAAATGTGTGTGTATGTGTATGTATGTGCATGTGCATTTGCATGTGTGTGTGTGTGTGTGTGTGTGTGTGTGTGTGTGTGTGTGTGTGTGTGTGTGTGTGTGTGTGTGTGTGTTCTTGTATTCCTATACTTATGGGGACATCGATCTGTTCACACAGTCACGCCGTGGGGACCTCTGACAGTATGGGGACCAAAATCGAGGTCCCCATGAGGGAAAGTGCTTTAAATGAATGCAGGAGTCAATCTGAAGGTGCCTGTGTGATTTTTAGCTTTGGCCCATAATTCACAAATTTCTGTTTTTATTTTCGGGACACACACACACACAGATTTCTCACTATCGCCCCCTAGAATCCCAAGTTGGTATTGCAACTAATAGTTCACACACACCACTACCAAATATGGTAGGTACCGCCCCTTCCTGGTCCCCATAATGTATGAATTCACAAACTAAGAACTTTTTTCAGTGTTAATCAACAATTAGGCTATTGGAAACGTTTATTTGCAATAGATGCCAACTACATTGCTAAGAAGTTGTGCAGAGAAGACGCAAGTTATATATCGCCATAGGCAGATTACTTTAGCATGTTCTAATTGTGTGCTTGTGTACACAAAGTAAGTTAGATATCAACGAGTTCTCAATTTAACACAAAACAAGTTCACGTGTACATTGCATGTTTTAAAGCGTATTAAGAAAAAGTAATGCCTAATTAGCCTGCGCCAGTGGTTAGGAGTAACCCACAACCACATTAACTGGTGCTGTAAATTGATAAGCCAGTGCAACGGGACAATGCAAAGTTGTCAGAAACCGATTTTATGCAGTGTATTATGGCAGATGCTAGATTAAAATATCAGATTTTCAAGTACTAGGTGCTGTGTGGTTTCTTTAATTTAGATGTAGGCTACTGTGCCGACATTGTCGTTTAAAATATGTTTGCCTACCCTGGCGATCGTGTCAAACTCTGCCTATGAATATCGCACGCATGTTTACAATACAAACAATGGTTATGACACAAAATACTGTAAAATAAATAGTCTTCTACATATATCAGGGATATTTGTATTTGCGACAGCAGAATGGTGCTTTAACCATGGCTCTTGATTGCTGGCAACCTGCGCGCTCTCTGACGTGACTGCCTCTTCGGTGGCCGTCCGGGGAGAACGCATGCATGTTCGGTTCAATGTTTACAGCATTGGCAATTTTATTCAATACAAAATACAACTTATAGGAATTGTAATTGCTTTATAATTAATTGAGTGTTCGATTGAAATAATATATTGCTTGATATAGTAAAATCAATAAAACATGACTTCTTAATAGTGAATTAGAATTTATAGATATGGTATTTTTCCATAATAATAATAAGATTAAACATATATTTCCGATTGTCCAAACAATACATTCTTCCAATGCTAGCAAGGGGCTTGTGACTTTGGCCGTTTGCTTTTAATGTGAAATCAGACAGGAAGTCAAATGTACCTTCAGGTTCATATCAACCTCAATCTAGAAGAAGAGCCTATTATCTCTGTGAAACCTTCGAATTTGATGCATATTAAAGATTTACCCGGAGCAAGTGGCGTGTTCAGTAAGTATTCAACCATTTTCTTGAAATATCGTGTAATAGCAAGAGCTTTATGCATCATGTAGCCGTTTATTTAAAATGGTCTGCTTGTTGACTGCTAGCCAAACGCACATGTAACGTTAGCTAGTTAGCATTAGCATCCGCAGCATTACCATCCGCAGCCTGGGCTCTGTAGCCGGAGCTCCGGCGACAGTGCACTTTTTCAAGCGTAGAAAATGCTTAACATTTCACAAAATGTAAATGTGTTATTCAGCTACCAACTTTGAATGCATCTCATGTAGTATGATTTAACTAGAACTGATAAGATAAGATAAAAAGATAATAACTTTATATCATCCCATGCATGGGAAATTAACTTGAAGTCAAATCGATTTCACTTTTGTATTTCTCTGCAGTTTGAAATGCCACCAAGAATCAGTCCCCTCACAGATGCCTGTCACCATGTCGGTTTAAAGACTGACAAAACATGGAAACTGGAGGTGAAGTACATCAATGCAATAAAAGGTAAAATTATGAAATATGGTTTCTATCGATGGATGGATGGATGGATGGATATAAAGGGTGGAAGTGGGATAATAAATTACAAAACACGTGTCTTAAAGTGATACCATATCTAATTCCTCTCTCCATTAGGTAAGCAGGTCTAAATAATGTGATTTAATTACACTTATTATTGTACTGTAGATTGGTTAAATCAGAGTGTGATTTTGCCCAGTGAGTTTTCTGTCCTACTGTATACAGTAGAATAAACCAAGACCGATTTTTAAGGTCACAGTGAAATCTGACAGCATAAATATGAACTTTACCAAAATAACTGTATTTTGTATGTATTTATTCTGTATTCAATAAGCTACATTAATCTTACTGTCATTTATACTATAATGATTGACCAGTGTCTCAAAGAGAGGCTATGCTTACACGTATGTCGGTAATTGATGCCAATACCCAAGCATTATACTGTATTTAAGAAACATGATTATAATTGCAAAACTTCTTAGGAAGCCAATTTATGTGTTATTTTCACTCTTCATCTGTTGTGAAGGGCTGAAAATGGAATGTTTTAATTTTCCTGTTCTAATTAAAGATGTCTTTCTTTTTTTTTGCAGGGCGTGGGGTGTTCGCCATAGGTTCATTCTCCAAAGGAGATTTTATAGTGGAATACAGGGGAGATTTGATAAGCGAAGGTGAAGCTCAAAAGAGAAGAATTTATAACCCTGCATGTTCTGGATTTTTGTACGCGTTCAAGTTGGGAGGCAAAACATGGTGGTAAGATTTTAAATTGCACCTTAACTATACTACCTTATACTGAAGTCGTTACACTTGCTTAAACAAAACTAATCCAATAATTACTAATCCGCCGCTGCCGTAGCCTGCTACCAACTACAGGAAAGTATAAACTATGCTGCTGCTGAGACACAAGTCCCTCAAAATGCAATGCAAGGGTTGTTTTATTTCTAACATTAATCTTTCAACACAGACATTTATATGTGTGTAAGGGATAATGTATAGAACGCCGGTCATTATCGGGCAAAGGGCGAACCGGACACCGACGCGAAAGCGGAGGTGTCTTGCTTAGCCGTGAAGGGGCTTATTTTTGCGATAATGACCGGCGACGTTCTATACATTATCCCGCTTATTACACGGCTACTTGCCAAAATTAAAAAATAACTTCACACGGTGTGTCTTTTTACAATTTATATGTTACCATTGACGCAAACGTTCCACTGAACAGCGCAGCTTAGGCGATATCTAAGTCATTATATATCTATGGAAATGTTCTGCCTGTCATCCCCTGCATTTGGGTCAATCTTCCGGAATCCATTGTGACGTTAACTTATATGCTTACTCAATCAATAACTCATGTAAAACTGTGATCTTGTATGCTAGTAAATGATGTTTTAATGAAAAGTAATAATAATATTTTTTCTATTTTTATTTGTGGTTTTAAAGCATTGACGCCTCGAAGGAAGATGGTTCTTTCGGCCGCCTGGTGAACGATGACCACAGACATCCCAATGCCAGGATGAAGAGAATAGACATTGCAGGAAGCACACACCTCTGTCTTTTTGCTCTCAAAGACATAAAAGATGGTGAAGAAATTGCACATAATTATGGAGGAGAGGACTGCCCATGGCGAAAGCAGGTACGTGTTACAACTAGTGTTAAGGTATATACAATTCAAGAATGTCTTGGAATAACTTAATGATTGATGGTATCTTTGTTTGAAACTATATAAATCAATTTCAATAAATGATCATTTTTTCTATTGTATATTAAAACATTGGATATTCAGGAGGCATCTGAATCAGGGCCAAATGTCACTGTAGTCTGGGACGTTCCCGACGTCCCCACAATACATCTTGTATGGTTTTGTTTCAGTGAAACTTTATGTTAAGTATCTGATAAAGGAGAACGTACAGGTGTGCGAAATGTCCCCACTAGGCATAGTCTATGTGACAGAAGACAGGTTGACAAAGCAGGACAAAATAGAATCCTTTCTCGCTAGTTTGGTGTGTGGGGATGTATTTGACCCAAGAGACATGTCCTTTAGAAAATGTATTAAAAGAATAAAATATTATCCAGTGTTTACATTAAATTGACTGATTTACTTTTTGTATCAAATTGCAGATGACTACATGTGAACCTGAGACGTCCTGTGTGAGCTCCCAGTCTGTGCTCATGTCAGAGCCACAGTGGGATGAAGCTGCCTGGTTAGAGGACACTGGTCAACAGGTAATTCATGTCCATCACTTAATGTTTTCCTCTAGTGTCTTCTAGTTACCTTTGACGTCTTCTGTTGTCTACTTTAAGCAGGTAAATTAAAAGAATCAGATAATTATGAGGGGAATCTATTATGCATCAGGTCTGCCAAACAGTTTCTGTAATGCTTGTATAAGGCTAATGATTAAGGGATATGTAGGACACATCTAAACCGTGTTGAGTAATTTTCCCGGTGCAAAATGTCGCTGTAGTGTGGGACATTCACGACGTCCCCATCATGCACCTTTAATGGTTTTGTTTCAGTGTAATGTTACGTTAAGTATCTGATAACAGAGAACGTACAGGTGTGTGAAATGTCCCCACTCAGCAGGGTTTATTCAAGATGAGTGAAATGTCCCCACTAGGCATAGTCTATGTGACAGCAGACAGAGGTTGACAAAGCAGGACAAAATATGAGAGTAGAATTCCTTCTCACTAGTCTGGTGTGTGGGCATGTATTTGACCCAAGAGGAGGTAGAACATTTATTAAAAGAATAAAATATTATCCAGTGTTTACATTAAATTGACTGATTTACTTTTTGTATCAAATTGCAGATGACTACATGTGAACCTGAGACGTCCTGTGTGAGCTCCCAGTCTGTGCTCATGTCAGAGCCACAGTGGGATGAAGCTGCCTGGTTAGAGGACACTGGTCAACAGGTAATTCATGTCCATCACTTAATGTTTTCCTCTAGTGTCTTCTAGTTACCTTTGACGTCTTCTGTTGTCTAATTTAAGCAGGTAAATTAAAAGAATCAGATAATTATGAGGGGAATCTATTATGCATCAGGTCTGCCAAACAGTTTCTGTAATGCTTGTATAAGGCTAATGATTAAGGGATATGTAGGACACATCTAAACCGTGTTGAGTAATTTTCCCGGGGCAAAATGTCGCTGTAGTGTGGGACATTCACGACGTCCCCATCATGCACCTTTAATGGTTTTGTTTCAGTGTAATGTTACGTTAAGTATCTGATAACAGAGAACGTACAGGTGTGTGAAATGTCCCCACTCAGCAGGGTTTATTCAAGATGAGTGAAATGTCCCCACTAGGCATAGTCTATGTGACAGCAGACAGAGGTTGACAAAGCAGGACAAAATATGAGAGTAGAATTCCTTCTCACTAGTCTGGTGTGTGGGCATGTATTTGACCCAAGAGGTAGAACATTTATTAAAAGAATAAAATATTATCCAGTGTTTACATTAAATTGACTGATTTACTTTTTGTATCAAATTGCAGATGACTACATGTGAACCTGAGACGTCCTGTGTGAGCTCCCAGTCTGTGCTCATGTCAGAGCCACAGTGGGATGAAGCTGCCTGGTTAGAGGACACTGGTCAACAGGTAATTCATGTCCATCACTTAATGTTTTCCTCTAGTGTCTTCTAGTTACCTTTGACGTCTTCTGTTGTCTACTTTAAGCAGGTAAATTAAAAGAATCCGATAATTATGAGGGGAATCTATTATACATCAGGTCTGCCAAACAGTTTTCTGTAATGCTTGTATAAGGCTAATGATTAAGGGATATGTTGGACACATCTAAACCTTGTTGAGTAATTTTCCCGGGGCAAAATGTCGCTGTAGTGTGGGACATTCACGACGTCCCCACAATGCACCTTTTATGGTTTTGTTTCAGTGTAATGTTATGTTAAGTCTGATAACCGAGAACGTACAGGTGTGTGAAATGTCCCCACTCAGCAGGGTTTATTCAAGATGTGTGAAATGTCCCCACTACGCATAGTCTATTTGACAGCAGACAGAGGTTGACAAAGCAGGACAAAATATGACGCTAGAATTCTTTCTCACTAGTCTGCTGTGTTGGCATGTATTTGACCCAAGAGACATGTCCTTTAGAAAATGTCTTAAAATAATATAATATTATGCAGTGTTTACATGAAATTGACTGATTTACTTTTTGTATCAAATTGCAGATGACTACATGGGAACCTGACACGCACTGTGTGAGCTCCCAGCCTGTGCTCATGTCAGAGCCAAAGTGGGATGAAGCTGCCTGGTTAGAGGACACTGGTCACCAGGTAATTCATGTCCATCACTTAATGTTTTCCTCTAGTGTCTTCTAGTTACCTTTGACGTCTTCTGTTGTCTACTTTAAGCAGGTAAATTAAAAGAATCAGATAATTATGAGGGGAATCTATTATGCATCAGGTCTGCCAAACAGTTTCTGTAATGCTTGTATAAGGCTAATGATTAAGGGATATGTAGGACACATCTAAACCGTGTTGAGTAATTTTCCCGGGGCAAAATGTCGCTGTAGTGTGGGACATTCACGACGTCCCCATCATGCACCTTTAATGGTTTTGTTTCAGTGTAATGTTACGTTAAGTATCTGATAACAGAGAACGTACAGGTGTGTGAAATGTCCCCACTCAGCAGGGTTTATTCAAGATGAGTGAAATGTCCCCACTAGGCATAGTCTATGTGACAGCAGACAGAGGTTGACAAAGCAGGACAAAATATGAGAGTAGAATTCCTTCTCACTAGTCTGGTGTGTGGGCATGTATTTGACCCAAGAGGTAGAACATTTATTAAAAGAATAAAATATTATCCAGTGTTTACATTAAATTGACTGATTTACTTTTTGTATCAAATTGCAGATGACTACATGTGAACCTGAGACGTCCTGTGTGAGCTCCCAGTCTGTGCTCATGTCAGAGCCACAGTGGGATGAAGCTGCCTGGTTAGAGGACACTGGTCAACAGGTAATTCATGTCCATCACTTAATGTTTTCCTCTAGTGTCTTCTAGTTACCTTTGACGTCTTCTGTTGTCTACTTTAAGCAGGTAAATTAAAAGAATCCGATAATTATGAGGGGAATCTATTATACATCAGGTCTGCCAAACAGTTTTCTGTAATGCTTGTATAAGGCTAATGATTAAGGGATATGTTGGACACATCTAAACCTTGTTGAGTAATTTTCCCGGGGCAAAATGTCGCTGTAGTGTGGGACATTCACGACGTCCCCACAATGCACCTTTTATGGTTTTGTTTCAGTGTAATGTTATGTTAAGTCTGATAACCGAGAACGTACAGGTGTGTGAAATGTCCCCACTCAGCAGGGTTTATTCAAGATGTGTGAAATGTCCCCACTACGCATAGTCTATTTGACAGCAGACAGAGGTTGACAAAGCAGGACAAAATATGACGCTAGAATTCTTTCTCACTAGTCTGCTGTGTTGGCATGTATTTGACCCAAGAGACATGTCCTTTAGAAAATGTCTTAAAATAATATAATATTATGCAGTGTTTACATGAAATTGACTGATTTACTTTTTGTATCAAATTGCAGATGACTACATGGGAACCTGACACGCACTGTGTGAGCTCCCAGCCTGTGCTCATGTCAGAGCCAAAGTGGGATGAAGCTGCCTGGTTAGAGGACACTGGTCACCAGGTAATTCATATCCATCACCTAATAATTACCTCTAGTGTCTTATAGTCACCTTTGACATCTGCTCTCGTTTTCTTTAAACA
Organism: Gadus chalcogrammus; assembly: GCF_026213295.1. Lineage (NCBI taxonomy): Eukaryota > Metazoa > Chordata > Actinopteri > Gadiformes > Gadidae > Gadus > Gadus chalcogrammus. The sequence goes on along the minus strand of NC_079414.1, from coordinate 1,750,877 downwards.
GGTAAATTAATTAAATTTGATAATTATAAGGGGAATCTATTATGCATCAGGTCTGCCAAACTGTTTTCTCTAATGCTTGTATAAGGCTAATGATTAAGGGATATGTAGGACACATCTAAACCTTGATGAGTAATTTTCCCGGGGCAAAATGTCGCTGTAGTCTGGGACGTTCACGACGTCCCCACAATGCACCTTTTATGGTTTGGTTTCAGTGTAATGTTACGTTAAGTATCTGATAACGGAGAACGTACAGGTGTGTGAAATGTCCCCACTCAGCAGGGTTTATTCAAGATGAGTGAAATGTCCCCACTAGGCATAGTCTATTTGACAAAGCAGGACAAAATATGACAGTAGAATTCCTTCTCAGGCAACTAATGGTGTGTGGGCATGTATTTGACCCAAGAGACTTGCAGCATTGTTTTGTGTTTGTTTTTGGTCTGCATTGTTCTAGCAAATTTGACATATCTTTTTAAAAATATTATATATTAATGAATTTCATACAATCATCAGAAGAGGAAACTGTTGGAGGCACGGAGGGGGAATCAAATCCCAGCAAAACAGAGACGCAAACTGCCACCAGCAGAAGATGGAGCATCTTCTACAGTCTGTGCTGTGAGCCATGTTCTTCCAAAGGTGAATTTTTACACTTTTTGATTTATATATCGGAGTAACGTAATTTATTGGACAACGTAATGTTGTAGAGTACAAATTTGAGGTTATATAAGTCAAAATGAAAACATTTTTATGAGGGAGTGTCAATCTTCCCAGCTCTCTAGTCTGGTTGTACGTCAGCAGATACTTCTATAGGATTTGCCAGGTGGCATTAGGGTGAACAGACTGTGACTGGGGTAGATAGTATCTTTGGGCGTTGTGCAGACACCTCACTTTTCTGATGCTCAGTAGATGCTGATTCACTCTTAGTTTGGACAACAAACACAATGGGCCCTATTTTAACGGTCTGAAACGCAAGTGGGAAGCGCAAAGCGCAAGTAGCTATGTGGGCAGTTCTACGGCGCTATCGCTATTTTACAGGCGGATAAATGACACTTGCGTCGTGGCGCAAGTGTCAAAAGGGTTGGTCTGAAGCAGCCTAGTTACCCGTAGGTGTGGTTTGGGCGTAACGTCCAACAAACCAATGAGAGTGCCAGCTCCCATCCCCTTTAAGAGCCATGAGCGCATTTGAATCGGACGAGTTGATATTTTGACAGCGCGTCTGCAGTCTCCGATGAGACAGATCCACATGAATTTCAAACTGCAAATGGCTCAGTTTATTGCCAAATAATATGGCCTAATTCACACATGGAATAAGGGGTTTTCTTCCACAACTTCAGAAATGCTGAGTCCTCAAATAAATTTCGGCAAAGAAAACGTATATGATATAACATATGTTATGCGGTAACTGTGGTTCTATTTAATGATGTACGCAATACATTATAAACTTTGTTTCTTATCAGTATTGTATGCTATCCTAATATGCATGTGTCCCCGCGGTAATAGACATTGCCATTGATTGTATTATGCGTTACGTGTTTAGTTTGCGTGTGTTTAAACAGAGCACACACGCGCCCCCGCATTCATTCATTCTTTTTAACACTCACTCGCGGTAAAACAATGTTATTCACGATCAAATACTCATCAATCCTAAAAGTTATGGGCATGTAGGCCTACAATATGTCAAGAAAATATGTGTTTGCTGTACGGTGTTTGCAGATGCATTGATTTAAAAGTACAACTTATTACCGCTGCATCAGCTGTTCTTTCCCAAATAATTTACCAAGAATGTGCGGCTAGGTAGATGGGCGAAGCAAAGTGTATGCGCGAGGTGCACAAGCAATCCGTATGCATCGCATGCGCATGTATGCATGCGCCCTTAAAGATCCCATGCCATGCTATTTATGGATGCTTTAATATAGGTATTAGTGGGCCACAAACACAGTATTCAAAGACGTCCCCGAAATTCAGCCGTGGTGCAGAGTTACAGCCACTCCAAACCAGTCGCACATTGAGCTTCCCCCAAACGCGCTGTTTCGGTGGGCGTGTCAAGGCAGGTCAAGGAGGGGGGTGGGGGTGTGGCCCTGAGCAGCTTGTAGCCACAGTACAATGCGCTCTGGTTACGGTGGGCGTGTCAAGGCAGGTCAAGGAGGGGGGTGGGGGTGTGGCCCTGATCAGCTTGTAGCCACAGTACCATGCGCTCTGTTTACGGTGGATGTATCGCAATGGCTCGTTGAAACCCATATTATACATAGATATCTATATAATATAATATAATATAATATAATATATAATGTATATTATCACCTGGCCCTGAGCAGCCCACGGTACCATGCGCTCTGTTTACGGTGGATGTATCGCAATGGCTCTTAGAAACCCATATTATACATAGATATCTATATCATATAATCTATAATATTTATTATCACCTGGCCGTGAGCAGCTTGTAGCCACGGTACCATGCGCTCTGTTTACGGTAGATGTATCGCAATGGCTCTTAGAAACCCATTGTATACATCGATATCTATATCATAATATATATTATCACGGCCAAAAGCTGTGTGAGCCTCCAGACGATAGGCTATTATGAATCTCAAACGACCGCGTCTTCTGAATTGGGGGGAAAGGAACTTTGGCTTTGACTCCCTGAAGTAGGCATGAACCACAACATGGAGGAGAAAGGGATTGTTGACCGCGGTCGTCTCCCGCCGGAGCCTCGCTGCCGATGGACCACCGCTTCAGGAGGCGGTGATTAGCGCTGACCGCTGCCGAGGCGGCGGGAAGCAGGGCTCAAGCGGGATACATTCGCGGCCAACAATCCCCTTCTCCTCCATGTCGTGGTTCATGTACTTCAGGGATTCAAAGCCAAAGTTCCTTTCCCCCAATTCATTCTCAACCATGGCTGAGATAACCCCCACTACGAGTCTCGTTGTAGAAATACCAGAGACGAGAGTCCGACGTGTAATGCGCCATCACACCAACAGCAGAACGGTTATCCAAATAACAAGGAAGTGTACAACACTTGCGTTACAGTCCTGGGGCTCTACATCTAAATAATATCATATAATACATAGATATCTATATCAAATAATACATATTATCACGGCCAAAAGCTGTGTGCACCTCCAGACGATATAATGAATCGCAAAGGACTTCGTCGGGTTCTCCGACGTCTCTGGTTCTTCCACTTCCACATCAATCTGTAGTAGACAGAACCGCGCGCTGCCTGCGGCCTGCTGCCGGCGCAAGGCACCACCGCCCGGCTGCCCGCTGCCGGGCGGTGGTGCCTCGCGGCAACCGGCGGCAGGCAGCATGTCGCAGTTCATGTACTTCGATGTCGTTCTGCCATTGCATTCAAAATTCTGTAACTAGCCTGTTACTACGAACTAAGCAACTACAATACACGTATTAGCATTTAGCACTAGCTCAATCACGACTCCTTCAGAATTCTTGTGGGTGGTTACGAACCAACCAAGTGGGCAGGGCCATGAATTATAGTTTGACAACGCTACGTCACAGTGTCGCCTTATCCATATTGGCTCATTTCTTCTGCCTTTTTCCTTTCATTGCCTATTGCATTCAGCAGACAAACTGCATAGATTTCAAACTTACCACAGCTCACAAACTTATTCAGACCTATGTTATTTAACAAACAACAGGAAAAATGTGATTTTAATGGCATGGGCTCTTTAAAATAGCATCTGAACAACGCGCCACTGACTTTAAACCAGGTATTTCCTGGTCAGTAGCGCAATGGCATTCAGAAACGGCAAAATACCGTTGGCGCCAGAACCTGCCTCCTCCTTCTGCCGAACCGCCCCTTGGGGCGCATGATCAATCCCTAATTTACCGGCGAGTGGCGGTGGTGGGAAAAGAACGCTCTGCGCCAGTTGTAAACTAGCAGCGACACATGCGCCAGTGACTAAGTCACTTGCGCCGGATGCAAGATAGGGCCCCATGTGATCTAGAAAATACAAATGTTATGTCATAATATTAGTCTCATGTTGTTCAATGTAGGTTCAATTTGTTAAACATCTTGTGCGCTATATAATAATTGCAAACTTATTTTCTGCTGCTTTTATAGTGGATCTAACAGGATGTAGATATCTCTTGACTTAAGACTGAAGTTTTCCTGTATATTCTTTTGAAGGCTGCAGGAATCGGTCTGTTTCTTTTCTTTGTAAACTGACTCGATTGCAGCTTTTCTGCACCACCGCCTGGTCTCGTCTGCTTTCTAGGTGAGGCGTAGTTCCTCTTGCGTGTTTCAACTAACCTATTTGTTTGTCCCTGTGATGACGTTAATTTTCATGGCTACTTGGATGCATGTTAATGCAGGAGTCAACCAACAGACTGAGAGTGGAACACTCCAATCAATCATTTTTTTTATAGCACCTTTCATACAGTTAGTGCAGTTCAAAGTGCTTCACAGATGGCTGAGAAAGCAGATAATAGGACATATATTAATTGAAGATGAAAGAAAGATTGCAGACAAAGGAATTATGACAAGAAAATTATAATGTTAAATAAGAAAAAGAAAGCTGCCATAATATCGAAGACATAATGCTACTGTTGCTAAAAAACAAAAATAAGGAATTAATATTATAGTCTCTAAATGAAAGTGTGTGGCATGTAATACAATAAAAAGTTTTTAGTTGACACTTTACAATAAGGTGTACTAATGAGCAGATCACTGAGGATTGTTGATGCAGGACATGAAACTTATAGGAACTGTATCTCCTTCCTGATACTTTCATGTAAACATCTGTTTTTCTACTCATTTACAGGAAAGGCTCCACTCAAAAGGGAACCATGGCAGCCAGCAGAGATAAAGGCCGTCGAGAGGCACATAAAGGCTTTAATACATGCTTGCACTGTGCCAAAAATGTCTAACTAAACTAAATCTGTAGGTGGCGAAGAAGTTAAAGCTGCGTCACGCTTTGAACTAAACACTTTTTCCATCTAGTGTCGACTGGGTTTTTGGATTGTCGGTGCCATTAAAGTAGCATTAATAATCGTCGTAATAATCCTAACGATTATTAATGCTACTTTAACGGCATAGACATTCCAAAAACCCAGTCGACACTAGATGGAAAAAGTGTATAGAACAAAACGTGATGCAGCTTCCCTTTTTTTCTTCGCAACCTACAGACTTTGTTATGTACGATTATTCAAACACGCCATGTTATTTAATATAGACATTTGACCGAGGGAAACGGAGCCTCAGAGGTCGAACTTATTCTCTCGAGGTCTATGTGACTTCCATTTATATTGTGACTATTCTGTATCTTGATGCCTCTTCCTGGCCCACAAGGATACACCAGCAGGTTCTGACATGTATTAACCGCACTCTGATGGCTCGAGTCTGTGCGTGATGTGTGTCTATGCTAATGTATGTATGTGCTGGTATACTTTTAAAAATAAAGTATCAATGCATCTAATTCTCCATCCGTCTCTGGTGCTATTTACTGTGGACCCACACCTGTTTGGGAGATCCCTCCCATGTGTGAGGGTGGCATCGATGGTGTTGGTAAAATAAAAACCCATACACACACATAGTGCACGGTAATATCATGAAATAAGTTGGTATCACGCCACATATAGATGGTGGATGGCCAAGAGGAACATTTGCAGAGGGCATGGCCGCCCCTGGTTCCAGGGGCTCTCGGAAATTGAGAGGTTAAAACACCTTGGCCCTCTGGCTATACTCTATATACTCTCCTCGGGCTATATATATTTATGTACAATCAGGTCCCCATTAGTCACCAAATAATCTGTGTGAAATATTCTAATTTATGTAAATGATGTCCCCTGAAAGCATGTTTACTGGTTCTTCCGGAAGTCCCCATAAAGCCTGGTTAAACCATCACAAAACTCTGAAACATCATTTCAGAGTTTTGAAGTTGTGTATAGGTTAACTAAGCTATGGCAAGTTTACTGAATTTTTTTCAGCTCTCTACAACCTCTGGAAAGGGTGGTCCTCACAAGTGATGATTATAAAGGTCGTCCTCATGAGTGATGAAAACCAGTATGTGTGTGTGTGTGTGTGTGTGTGTGTGTGTGTGTGTGTGTGTGTGTCTCTCTCTCTCTCTCTAGCTATGTGCCAATCTTGCTCAACATGACATTGATGAAAAATAATATTATATATATATATTATATAATATATATGTATTCCTTTACATTCACTGCTCTCTGTACCACAAACATGTACAAACTCCCGCACATGCACACATTCACAAATGTACACGCACACATGTCCATGCACACACGCACACATGCACACACACACACACACACACACAAACACACACACACACACACACACACACACACACACACACACACACACACACACACACACACACACACACACACACACACACACACATGCATGAACACAAACACAGATGCACACGCACACATGTTCTCTTGGAATTGACTTTTAGGGGAAAAGAAACGAAAGGGAAATCTCTTTGATCAGAAGAACTGTTTGGATACTGCATGACAGGCAATCTAAATCACTAATGTCCGCTGGAGACACGCACACACACACAAACAGACACACACATGCACACATACACACATACACACACACATACACAGGCTTTATTTTCAAGTAGGGTTCAAAGATTAGCCTGGGGTGCACTCGCCTGTGAACGATTGCCTTACTTTCTACATCCCTCCCTTGCTTCCTTCGCTCCGATGTAAATACCTCTCTATGGCCTTTCTCTGCCTCTGGATGCTGTCACCTCACCCCCTTCCTCTCACTCTTCTGTCGCTACCTCTTTCTCCTTCGATCTTTCACTTTTTTCTCCTCTGAGGACATTCGTTTTAATGCCCATGCCCAGCGTGTGTGGGCGTTACATGAGCGATGGAGATCTTCTCTATAAACATGTCATCTCTGGGGCGCCACACTCATCTATTTAGGCTTTCATTTCTACCCTCGGTTGCTCTCCCTGATTCTCTCTCTCCCCCTTCCTTTGCATTGTTTAACCATGCTTTTTTTTAATTTTAGCCTCAAATCAGTGTTTCTGACTTCATTAGCCCATTGGGGCTAATTCATACTCTGCGTATAGGGAGCGGCGTGCCTGACCCAAAGGGGGGGTGTGTGTGTGTGTGTGTGTGTGTGTGTGTGTGTGTGTGTGTGTGTGTGTGTGTGTGTGTGTGTGTGTGTGTGTGTGTGTGTGTGTGTGTGTGTGTAGTGTGTGTTGTCATCCAGTTGGAGAAGGCAGTATTGTTTTGTTGTTGTTTCGTTGCTCTCTTTTTAATCAGCCCTAGAGACTGCTGACAGCTTGTCAGTGAGTGTGTACAGTGTGTTCTCTCCCCTCTGGCTGATAGTTTGTCAAACATAGGAACTGTCAATCACGGCTAGCTGCGGGTGACAGACGAAACGGCAGCCAAACGATGCTGTTGAGCCGTCCCGTTGGTAATCACATCCCCACCACTTGCAAAACAGTTTGGCTGTGCTCACCAAAGTAGGTCCAACACAAGGCGGATTAACCCATTTAAGCCGGGAAAGCATTGCCGCTGTTCTACCTTTAAAGCCGGGGGCGCTGTTGTGTCATTCTACCTTTAAGGACGGGAAAGCGTTTGCGTCGTTTTTCTGTATAAGGGGGGTTTTTGCCCAAAGTGTCGGCCTCTGGGCCAATGAAATGCATCAAAATAGACACATATAGGTGTCAACTTGTTCCTCGTGAGTTTAGTTCAGAAATTTCTTCAAGCAAGTATGGCGGAATTTGAGACTGAAGACTTTTCTGACGGTAGCGATTTCGAGGAGTTTCTCGGCTTCGAAGATGTTGATGAGGCCGAGTACTTTGATGACGAATACGAACCGATTGACCGGGAATTATGGTTAAGGCACATGTTCGTGAATGACGACGAGGAAGAAGAAGTATGGAATGGGGCTATGGGAATGGGGCTGCTTGTGTTGCCGGTGCGAAGAGATTACTGGCGACAGAGTAAGAATCTCTTTCGGACGCAATTCGCCAGAAATATGTCCCGGGACAGATTTGCGGCCAGCTGGAGGCAAGGACAATAGTAATACTTATTGATTGGGATGATGCTGTAATAAGTAATTACTACAGTTTATATGTAAGAGATGTATTACTGTCCCGGAGATGCGTAAAGCACCCGGGTGCGTAAAACCAGATAAGCTTCTCTGGAATGTCACTTATACTTATCAATAGTAATACTTATTGATTGTGATGATGCTGTAATAAGAAATTACGACAGTTTATATGTAAGAGATGTATTACTGTCCCGGAGATGCGTAAAGCACCCGTAAAACCAGATAAGCTTCTCTGGAATGTCACCAGTGGCGTAACAAGGCAACGACGGGCCCGTATGCAGGATGTTCAAGGCTCTTCCAAAGAATAGAGCTTCTTTGGAATTTCACACCTAACTGCGATCTCCAGAACAATAAGGCCTAGCCTACTATACATTCCCAAATTATAGCCTGTATCTTTTAATTACGCTACTTCTTAGGATGGAATGCAATTGTATTTGTATTATGCATAATACTTTTATTCAGTAGTCATCACATACAAGTGCATGTAATTTAAAACGCAGACTGTTTACAGTTTTAGTCCCAGTCTGTTCCCCTTCCCATGTTTGTTATTATATACTTTATTACTTTCTTATATACTTATTTCACTTTATTATACTTTATTTTTTTTACTGTTTTGTGCTGTTCCTGCACTTTTACATATTTTTTTACTTTTTTATTTACTTTTCTACCTGTATGTAAATATTGTAAATATTTGTAAATAAAAACTCAAATTTCCCATGAAAGCCACAGGTGTCAGCTCTCAAATACTTTTTGAATTGTGTTCCTATCTGTTACAGGGGCTGAGAAATCAGTAATTTAGTAGGCGTTGACACAATTGCTGAATTTCTAGAAAAACTTCAGGTTTTGGGGGCTTCTCTGAAATCGCCTATAGGTTTTACAGGCATTTTTTCCAGGCGCTTTAGGCCTAAATGGGTTAAAGGGTTTGCCAGGCTCATTGGAACAGGGCTTCTTACACGGCGGTAAGTGCTCAGGGGCTGACTGTGTGCAGACGGCCCGGCCCGCCTGCTGACGGGGCACTGGTTCTGTTTTCAGAAGGCAAATTAAATCAACAAGTGGCACAGAGATTAATCTATAGGCCTCCTTAATCAGCGCCAGTGACCCGGAATACTCCTCAGTGCAGCCGGGTGCTGCGAGCAGGCGGCGCACATCGACTTTAGTGGAGGGAGCAACACATAACTTTAATGGGATTCAATATTTAACCACACACACACACACACACACACACACACACACACACACACACACACACACACACACACACACACACACACACACACACACACACACACACGTAAGCACACACATACACACACAGCCCTTGTTGGCTGACTATTGCAGGGCTGCAGCTCTGCCTCATCAAGCCATCTGGCTAGTCTAGCAGGGCTGATCCTAGTTGCTGGTACTGCTAACTATAATATGCTTGTGCCAGCCTCCCTCCCCTTGTGGTCCCTGGCTTTCTCTCTCCCTCCATCACCCGGTCCCTCCCACACTCTCGCCCTCCCAGCCTCTCGCTCCAGAAATAGCACCACGTCTCCACTCCTCCTACACACGGGGAGAAGGAAGACGTGACTAAAAAGATAGTTATGCAGAAAAAAGTTAGTTTAAACTTTAGTGTGTGTGTGTTTGTGTGTGTGCCTCTGTGTGTGTGTGTGTATAGTCCTGAGTTATAAACAAGGTATAGCATGCTTATCCAGAGGGACAGAGGGTTTAATTCATCCTCTATGTATACACAGTGCACAAATTGAGACTGACTAACACTTGGGGAGATGAAAGATGCTGGAGTAGGATATTGATCTGGACTCCCACTCCCTCAGCCCCACCCCCTCCCCCCCATTCTTCTTCTCAGAATTGTGTGTGTGTGAGTGTGTGTGGTTAAAAATGCAGACAGCCTCTGCTTATTTGGCAGTATGCCAAATGTGTGAGTGTGCGTGTGTGTGTGTGTGTGTGTGTGTGTGTGTGTGTGTGTGTGTGTGTGTGTGTGTGTGTGTGTGTGTGTGTGCGCATGTGTCACGCCGGTAGGCAGCACGCCGGTTATGCTGCACAAACAAACATACAGTTTGTAACATCTACACCCGTCGTAACTGCCGGCGTAAACGCAGAAAGAGCCAATTGTGCTGATAACAGCAATATTCCCACTGATTCACTTGGTGGTTTGTTTTAGTGTAATGCAAGAGTGTAGTGCTACATTGGGAACTCTGTTGAAATACTGCAGAGTTCTGCTGTGGTCTGCATGCAGAGACTAACGCAGCTTGCCCACTGCATCCGTCCGAGAACGGTGGTTACCTGCAAAAAGTTTGTGTTATTTTGGACATAATAGGCTCTTTATTAATATTTGGATGCTATGGTGTTGTAGTATTGGTCATTCCAAATAAATTAATCAAATATCTGTGTGTGTGTGTGTGTGTGTGTGTGTGTGGGGGGGGGGGGGGGGGATTTACTCTGGCTCAAACCACTGTAAGCCAGGTTCTCTGGCCAGTTTTCTTCCGTCCAGCCAACATACAGGTACCCCTTATCTTCGAGAGCAGCTGTATTAAAGAATTCACTCTGGACGACATTGGTTTAATTATATTTCTTCCACTTCATCAAGAAAACAACATTTAAAAAATCCTGGAAACAGCTCTTGCCATTGTGACAGCTTATGAAGGATTAAAGAGTGTCCAGGGGTGTAAAGGGCTTAAATGGATTTGATTGGATGAAATTCACCCCAGACCTGACACAAAGTCACAGTGTCTATTGTCAGCTAATGTTCATCCCAATGAGGCCCTGTTTATCCTTTCTTCCTCTCTTCCTATATCTCTTGCTCTTTCAGCCTGATACACATAGCCTGATTGACCTCCTCAGAGACTCTACACATACACAGATATACATAACAGATGAATGTCATAAACAAACACACACACACACACACACACACACACACACACACACACACACACACACACACACACACACACACACACACACACACATTCTACCCAATTGCATAATCTGCAAATTTCCCCACTGCGGGACTAATAAAAGATACTAATAAACTAATATACTAATGAAATATATTTTATGGCAAATATTCTCCAGCTAATTCTATATTGTTTAGCAATGGCATCTTGTCATACATAATCTACAAGTTAAAGTCTGTCCGTGTCCCTTTGTGTGTGTGTGTGTGTGTGTGTGTGTGTGTGTGTGTGTGTGTGTGTGTGTGTGTGTGTGTGTGTGTGTGTGTGTGTGTGTGTGTGTGTGTGTGTGTGTGTGTGTGTGTGTGTGTGTGTTTCTGCCTGTGTGGTCAGTGTCGGTGTGTGTGGTCAGTGTCGGTGTGTGTGGTCGGTGTGTGTGTTTCTGCCTGTGTGGTCAGTGTCGGTGTGTGTGGTCGGTGTGTGTGGTTGGTTTGTGTGTATGAGTAACACCCCTTGCCCACTTCATCCGTCCGTTGACGGATCTCATTGACTTTGCATGGGGCGATACCGAAATGCATTGTGGGTCCGTCCGTTCCGTCGGCTCCGCCTCTTGCGTTCAGAAGTTAACTTTTCAGGCTGCGACGGATCCATCAGTCAATCAGATCGTGGCTCCGTCGGCAAATACCACTCCCCCATCCGTCAGACACGCCTTCCGTCGTCCGTTCTCGGACGGATGCAGTGGGCAAGCTGCGTTAGTCTCTGCATGCAGACCACAGCAGAACTCTGCAGTATTTCAACAGAGTTCCCAATGTAGCACTACACTCTTGCATTACACTAAAACAAAGGTCTCTCTCCCTCGACCACCACATACATGGTCCGTGCTCAAAGGCAGATGGTCAGTGTGACTCATACATCTTCTCTCTGTGTGATGCAAACAGTGGTGCATGGGGAGTTTTGAGCCAGCTACCTGTGGGTCTGGTGGTGGTGCTTGAATGGTCCAGACCACGGCTTGGCGTTCTGTGTCAGGTTGTGATGATGTAATCTTGGGACTCACCAGCGTTCCTCTAACCTGCCGCGTGTTCAACCTGATGGCTGTACAGAGGACCTGCGGCAGGCATTTCAACCACCAAGATGGCTGCCGCTGACGTGTCACACGTTCCGGTGCTCTGATTGTTTGGAGGTCTATCCAATTGCGTCCAGAGGCCTTTTGTCTGCAGCCGAAAGACAAATGGAACTGAGATGGACTGACTCATATGCAGTTAGGATGTGTCCGGTGATGTCAGGATGGAGGGGTGGAGGGGTGAACCCCGATGGGTCCGGGCCAAACCGTCTACCTGGATCAGGTTCATATCCAAACCAAGCACAGATATCCCACTGTGGCGGTGATTATTGTGGCTCTTTGGAAACAGGTCTTCCTCTGGGTTCTCTCGGCCAATCACAGCAGACCCCATCCTCTCAAGCAGGGATCCTTCCCCATCTCCAAGAGGGGAGACTCACAGTTTGTCTGGTAAATCTGCAACCAATCTCTGCGATCGATCAGTTGGCCTGGATACAGAGCATGTTGGCAGAGGCCAAGACTTGGTCGAACTGATTAGAGGGGACGGACTGACAGACAAATAGTTCTCACCCTCCTGATAAACTCCTCATTAAAGTCATTCCATGGCAATCATTAGCTTTCCCTATAGCTGACAAAAACGACACATGATGTGCAAAAAGTGAATATGAGAGACTGAGAGAGGGTGGGAGAGAGGGTGGGTGGGAGGTCGGTGGGGGTATTGTCAGAGAACGAGAGTCATTCCGTGGGAGGGCAGAAAGAGATGGAAAGAGAAATAGAAGGAGTGTGGGAGAGATTAGACTGAAAGGCTGGCTGTTCTGCAATCACACAAATAGGCAATAACCTCCTTCTCTGTCTGTTTGTCTCTCTCTCTCTCTCTCTCTGTCTGTCTCACTGTCCCTCCTTCTAAATAACTCCCTCCCCCTCCCCCTTGAGGGCAGGAGGGTGGACCAGCCAGCACATCCAAGGCCACCAAGGATTTTACCTCTCCAAGCAGGAACCACTGTCGACTAATATGTGTGTGTGTGTGTGTGTGTTTGTGTGTGTGTGCGTGTGTGCTTGTGTGTGCGTGTGTGGGTGTGTGTATGTGTGTGTGTGTGTGTTTGTGTGTTTTTGTGTGTTAGTGTGTGTGTGTGTGCTACATCATATCTTCAGTTTTCCTTTTACTCACTTATTCTTCCTCCTGATCGGCGAAGATTTAACATTCAAGCTCGCTATCTCACCGCCTTCTAAGCCCCTCCATTTTTACTTTTATTGATTACTTATTTTTATTAGTGGCCCTGTGTTTCTGTAAATCTCTTTAGTTGGGTTGTTTCCATGGTTGCCTCCAAAGTCGTTCATATTATATTGTTCTATTCCTGGAGCGGGGGGGAAGATGTGGTTACACATGCTAATAAGGAACGTTCTTATTTATAGAATGGTTTATTCACTAGATGTGTGCTAGTCCCACCTCCCAGGGAGACTTACTGAACGGATAGAGTTGTTCGATCACTGGAGCCATGTGCTCATCTGAGCGGCAGCCATGTATACAAGACGTATTCGAGGTTCACTTCAATGCTTTCCAAATCTGAAGCCAAATGTTCCCTTCCTGTCCTCTGAGCACATCCTGCCTTCCTCCTAAGATGTCCTTGTAAGGCAACCCTTCCTGATTGCTTCAGCAGTGGGACAAGGGTGGCTTCAGGTGAACTGATTAAAGGAGCTGTAGTAGTACGATTAAAGAAATATCATTCATCATCATCATCAACCATCAGCAGGTGACCAGCGCTGAGAGAATGTCTCCTTAGGTTGACTGTATGCCTGCATAAACAGTCAAACCGCTACGTTTGACTGTTTATGCAGACGTGACCACATCGAAGACTGGCCAAACCTGCAGACAGACTGAAGCCAGACGTTAACGTTCACTGTATCCAGTGAAAAGCACAGAATTTATACTGTGCGTCCTGATGGTGTATCCAGCCCCACGCACGGCGAATGATATCATTGAAGCTCTGCTGCACTGCAGTCATCCGGAATAATGATTCCATATCATATCTCAGCCACTCAGCCCCCGTGTCTGCTCACCTGGACAATGTGCTATAAGTGTAAACATGAGCTTCAGTGGACGTCCTCCCATCCCTCCTCCAGCCCGGTGGGGAGGGACCAAAGTGGAACTGGGTGCCGGTGTTCTGGGTCGCCTGGTGTATATATACTAGACATATATGGCTTAATTTGCTTATTTTAGTTCCTCTGTCTCTCTCGCAATATCCCCTATATTTCCCTCTACCTCTTTCTCTCTCCTTCTCTATCTCTCCCGGTCTCTTTATTTCTCCCTCTCTCTCTATTGCCCCATCTCTCTCTCTCTCTCTCTCTCTCTCTCTCTCTCTCTCTCTCTCTCTCTCTCTCTCTCTCTCTCTCTCTCTCTCTCTCTCTCTCTCTCTCTCTCTCTCTCCTCTCTCTCTCTCTCTCTCTCTCTCTATATATATATATATATATATATATTTATAGATATACATATATAACTATCTCTCTCTTTCCATATCTCTCTTGTTTGGTCTGTCTGGCTGTCCTCCCCCTCTTCTCTCCCCCTCCTCCTCCTCTCCTCTCCCTCATCTCCTCCCTCTATTCCTCCTCCTTCTCTCCCTCCTCAAATCTCCTCCCTCCTCACCTCCCGCCCTCCTCCTCTCCTCTCCCTCCTCTCTTCCCTCCCTCCCTCCTCCTCTCCTCTCCTCTCCCTCCTCTCCTCCCCCCTCTCTGCCGGCCTATGTCTATGAGGTCATTACTCTGTCTGGAGTGGTCAGATGGGTCGGGGATGATGAGCACGCCCGCGTCCAGCCAGAGATGATGATGTTATGGAGAGAGACACTATGTTTGTGTGTGCAGGTCATTGCGTGTGTTGGTGTGCTTGTGTGTGTGTGAGACATTCAATGTGTCTGTATGTGCGCATGTGTCTACCAGAGAGCGGTGATTGCGTGTGTACGTCCCATCTCAGACTCAATTGATTTCATTAGGAGTGCTCTCCTTGCAGCGGGTTCTTCATTGGTGGCAGCGGTGGCTGAGCGACAGGCGTGTGTGTGTCTGTGTGTCTGTGTGTACAAGCGTACAGTAAGTATAGCTTGTCACAAAAGTGGCATCAGCTGCCTCACCATTAGTGTCCAACACAAGTACTAGCCTCCCTGGCTAAGTGGGCTGCTTTATGGACAACATGTTTTCACATTGAGCTTCTAATCTGTGTCCTGATTGACCTGCAGCATCAGAGATCTGTAGGGTGGAGGACATGTGGAGGAGAGTGAGGCTTGCTCCATTCTTTTTGCTTGCTCCACCCTCACCATGAGGGCCAGACGTAGCTCACATGACGTTTTTAAGTTGCGTAGTGACGGGATTTAGATGTAAAAACAACAGCAACTGGTTTTGGATTTTGTTGAATGGACAAACTGGCTTATTAAAATAATAATAAACATGACAAACCGTAATTTCACTTGCACAAATCATGATCCAATTCGTTTTGTAATTACTTTTTAAGCGTCAATACGATAATAACAGTGAATAACAATATCATTGAAACCAATTCAAAAGTTGGATCTGAATAAAGGTTTTAACCTGATAATGTTAGAAAAAACTAACTTCAAGCTGAGGACATCATTAATAGGCCTACAACAGCATATATATATATATATATAAATATATATATAGACACACTATTTATTACGTTTTAATCAGCTCTGAATAGTATTGGAACTATTGTCCTGCACCTTGGCTTGAAAACCGGAGGTCATTATAAATGATTTTAATCCATACTAACATTGAGAGACACTTTTGTCATGTCATCATTGACTGGCACAAATCTCTCCGGTGAAGAACTCTGTAAAGATCACACTTAACTGTTTCCAGTGCGATGAACCACTCAGAAAACAGAAGCGAGTCCCATCTCATGGAGGTGTATTATGTTTATTATGGCTTAAGTACTGCTATGTTTAGCTCTGCCAGCCCCTGTGGTGCTTAATGATTAGAAATGCTAACACAGCGCCCTGCCAGCACTAATACCACAGCCGGGGCAATACATTTTCCCTATGCTGAGGGCTGCAGCTCCCTGTTTAGCCCAGGAAGCAGAGCAATAACTCTCCACGTTTAACATGGAGCCATTAGCCTTAATCCAGAAGGGTAATAGTCACAAACACAGGTGTAGCTGACGACATTAATAATGTACACTGGCATGCAATGCTCCATAATTAACGTAATGAGCTCCACCTGTGTTCCCCTACCGTTCCACCTCTGTGATTAAGACTTATTGCCCTTGTGGGCAATAGGTGGGGCTGGCTCCACAAGGGCCAGGATTGGCAGTTGAAAAGTTTAAAGCACATGAGCCCTATGCTCAATGTTGATAACTCATAGAGTCTGGGGCATTATGAGAGCCAGGGTGGTCTGAAGATGGGTCCACTATTAGACAGCTCAAGGTGCATAGAATTGTGTTTTAAAGGTATATTATGTAGCATTGGAACTGGTCTTGTATGGCACCCACTAGAGCGACCACACACCAAACTAAAGAGGTTGGACATTAAACTGCTTGGCTCGTTTAGTGTCAGGAAGGAAACGTTTTTGCCAACACATGAAAGTACACACTAAACAATTCCATTTCCAAAAAAAACATTCCGGATTCTCAAAACATGAACTCCCGCTAAGCAATCTCAAGGTCAAAAAAGTAGTCTACGTGATACTCAGGTATACGCCATATACCCATGAGGAACGCTCCTGTATTTACCCACTTAAGGCCCCGTTCACACGAAGCCGATTTCATGGCGAAACCGCAAAGGTCTTGTACGGTTCGGCCTTCCGTACACACGAAGCCGGCGAATCCGCTGACCGAAACCGCAAACTTCTGAAACCACCCTCGGAGGTGGTTTCAAATCTACCCGGTTTCGTTTTGGATTCGTGTGTACGCCTGAAACCGACTGAAACCGCAAACCATGACATCATCGCCCCACCCCTCGACCTCCTAGCCAATGGCTCTTAAGCCCGCAGAGTCTCAGAAATCACATGCGAGCATGCGCATAAGGGCAGCCTTTATGCACATGCTCGCCTCTTCTTCTTAATTCATTTCTTCTGGATTTCTGTTGTGTGACTCGTTTATTTAGTAAGAGAGAAACAGGAAATCAAAACGTGCTGAAGGTAAACAAATCCAGCATGGGCTCTGACGTCATGAGACGCTCGTAATCCTTAAAAGGGACAGCGACCCCTGAACCACCAAGATAGTAAACGACATGCCCACAATTGAAAGAACAACACATAACAAAATACTGTAGGTGAATTATGTTACACTCACTACAACCCATTAAATACGGTATTATTTCTAGATGTCATGGCAACGTCCGCTCGCGACACTGGACTTGCGATCGAGGCATCGACGCGGACGTTCATTCACATAGCCAAAAACAAGAGAATAGATGGCTAGATAAAATAAACATCAAGAGATACAATTCTAAAAAGAACAGATGAAGCAGCTACCCTTCTTTCCTTCGCGGTTTGCCTACAGAGCAGCGCACCTGCATTTAATATATCCGTGTATTGTCACAATTTCTCAGTATCAAAGGTGAAAGTAGAAACGGGTGGCCAAAAGCTGTCGTATTGTTAGTTATCACAGACAATTTTAAGTAGAAACAGGTGGCCAAAAGCTGTCATTTGTTAGTTATCACAGACAATTTTCAACAATGAATGATCTGTACGGAGCTCCATAAGGAAATGCACCGACTTTGGCTCAGCCTGGCTCCGCCTCTTTCGCTACGTAGCTAAGATGGCTGCCGTTGAGTACGGGGAGTGTCCTTCGATCCCGATCCACACTTCACGATTAGCCAGTTTTGAGTACGGCATCCGGGTCCTTGAAGTATACTTCTTTTCGCCGGATCTGAATTGGAACGTACTGCGTACTCAAATTTTGGCTAGTAAGTACGGACAGTACGGGTATTGGAACACGGCACTGTACTTACGTGACACAAACCAGCACCGCAAACGTTCTCTCCCGCTTGAGATGACGTCTTTCTTTATAGGTTCATGGGTCTGATTCGCCGATTTCCCATGCTGATATCCCCGGAGATTCTCGGGCATCTTCGACAATTTGGCTATAGATTGTCTCATTACACGCTAAATAATATAATTATAGCCTAATTATATAGCCTATACATATATATAGGCAATATATATAATTAGGCAATATATATAGATATATATATACATATAGCATTTGTGGTTTTGGCATAAACATAACTAGGGTGCACTGTACTATCTGCGCACACCCTTTCTGAAGCCTCTCTCTCGCTCTCCCTCTCTCTCTCTGTCCCTCCCTCTCTCTCTTTCTCTCTCTCTCATAGCGTTTTGTGGAGCACGTTCATTGTCTGACAAAACTCCCATTCAGAAAGCATTGGTTTACATTTCGTTCTGTGTAGCACGCAAAAAGTCGGACTATCGTACTCTGGAACACGCTTCAATAGATTAACGTTCGTGCGCATGAGCACGCAATCGCGTGATACCGGGTTGGACTGATAGATAACGTTTGCTACAGTCCACTGGCTAGGCTGGTAGACTGATCTATCCGCCATGGGACTTTTAAAAAATGCAGATGGAAAGTTGTGCCTTATTGCTTAGTATATATTCATCATGTAAATGCAAAAAAATAAGCTTAAAGACCTCTGCGAGTGTTAAATATAGAAATATTTAACACTGGAGCAGCATTAAAAAGCGACTTGCTGGTGTGGAAGAGCTTCCGCTTCCACACCAGCAAGTCGTTCCAAACTCTGAACGCTACAAATGCTAGGCAGCACTCTAGCCAGTACTCTAGCCTCATCTCCAGAGACTGTGTGAAAATGGACTGTTCATGTTGCAGCTTGAGTTGGAATAGGCAAAAAGCACGCTTTAGATGTTTCCACCTTGGCTTTTGATTTCCGATTGGATATCATCTTCCCAACATCATGACTTCGGGGTTCTCCCCCGAACTACCAGATATCGGATGGTAACTATTGTAAATGTTTAATATTTATATATTATATTTTATTCAAAATGGTACAGCCTTGATCTGGTTTGGGAAAGTAAAATGTAACTTAATAGATCCAACACCAAAGGATATCTTCATTTCATTTCTGAACAGATTCCAAGTGAGGAAGTGAGGCCCAGATCTGGCTAATTATCCTGCAGTGTGGAACAAGCAGAAGTTTGAGACTGAAAACAGGTAGATCAACAAGTCATGCACGCCGGAAAGCTGACAAGTAGGGGCAACAAATCAAAGCAGGACGATAAATAAAAGGACAACATATTAAATAAAAGCCAATCAACTAAGCAAAAACAATTATGCACAAAAAAAAGCACCAACAATTTTGCTAGTATCTGTGGAAAGCCCTGATTGGTTAATATACCTCATCAATCACACATTAAAGTATGTATTCTCCACCACAGGAGGAATTAGAAGCAGCTCAGCTGTAACTTGTTTCCAATTCCAAGGCTGACAAATATGGAGCTGTCCATATGTCAGCTCTGTATTTGTTGTGTCTTCAGGACACAACATCTAACACAAACCAATGAAGGAGAGGCTTTTTTAAACCTTACGCTCTGACTCTGGGAGGTTCCTCTCTTTAATTGAGTTATTTTGGCTCAGTGCGGTTAATATCTGTTTGGTACACACTCCTGCTGGCTCAAATCCCATGAAAACGTGTGATGAAGGAGAGGGATGGGGTTACATGAGCTTCATGGGGCCTCAGTGTTGGAGGCTTAATGCTGATGGAAAAACGTTTGGTTTCCTTCCTTCTCTTTTTGTTTTCTCTAATAGGCTAATAATCAAATAATTCAACAGCCCGAGTCTCCTGCCATACTCTGGTTTCATTACTGTTGTCCTTACAAAAGAGCTTATTATCGTGGCTTGTTTTAACATATCTATTTGGAGTAACACATTACAGATCACGCAGCGTGGTAACTCACTTGCCGAATTGTAAATTCTTAATTTCAGGACAACAAATGAACCCTTGGTTCTTTTTTGATGGAAAGTGCTGGGCAATGCTCCGTAACCATGACGTCAGTGATGTGTTTGAATTTCTGCGTGAGCTTGTATTCTGACGTCTGCGTTTATCTGGTTTGCATCTGGTGTCCCCCATCACCTTTCTGCTGACATCTTAACTGTTTCATGCTTAGGAAAAGGGAACTGATATTTATTAGCGTTCAGCGAATGAAGGGAAACCTTCGAGTCAACGCCAACGATAGACTGTAGGTTGTTAACGGCAATGCGAGAAGGCAGGCCACGGACCCCTGCTGTGTCTTATGCCAGCAACATCATGAAAACAATATGCATAGGGCTGGAGATATTGTAGAAATTCTTGAGAATCTTATCCTGGCTCTGTTATATTGTGGTGTTGTTAATCATTGATGTGACTTGTTAATGATTCAATGTTCATTTCTGTTATCATATCATTCTTTTTTTCGATTTCCTTTTGGCTGAATCATTAATTGTCTAAGCAGTGGCCTATGCCTCATTTAACACGGCCACAAATAACACTGATTATGTTTGCGATATTGAAGAAGTGTCACCACAAGAGGGGTGGATGCAAATAAAAGCTTCTTAATTACTCTTAATTATCTTTGCAGCACAGCTATTTCTTTTTGTTTTCAATTATGGCCGATTTATAATAGTTGTAGCGATGATGGATGAAGGTGGGCCGGGAGGGATAATACTCATCGATAGTGTGTGTGTGAGTCTTCAGCACTCTGTCTGATCAGCTCCCTCTTGCTCAGCATCTCCTTATAAAGTCTGAGGTTGTCTGAGAATCTTTGACATGCATCCACTATTCATTCAAATTAAAAGTTTTTTTGTTGGAAGTGGATGGAAATGACCATTGCAAACAGAATTCACACACACACACACACACACACACACACACACACACACACACACACACACACACACACACACACACACACACACACACACACACCACACACACACACCAAATGCCTGATCCTGATCATTATACACAGTATACAGCAGAGACACAGAATCACACTAGTAGAGGTTCACAAGAGGCAAAGTTTAGTGGGAACTTCCAAAAGAACATCTTGACAATGAGGCAGAGGGACAGAGTTCAACACTTCCTCCAGTGTCTCTTCTTGCTTCCTGTTTCCTGGTCTCTTCCAGAGGTCAGACTCCTTTCCTGTTGGATCTCCCATCAAGCTGGTACTGTCGGTGGAAAAGCGAAATAAAGCATTGTTTTGGCACTCGCATCAACGTCCCAAAGAGCTGCACACAGCGATCGATGCATGAGAACCTCCCAGTCTACTGCAATGCATATGAAGATCCCCCCAATTTTAAACGTAATTTTCTCACTACATATTTATATATATTTTTTGCGTGCATGTGTGTATGTGTTGCCTCCTGGCCAATAGGGTGTTGGTGCAGGGAACTTGCGCCTATTAATCATCCCTAACCGCTCTCTCCAAGATGTCCTTCATTACCTTAACTAGGCAATGAACTAGGCCCCCTGGCTCTGCTGCCAAAGTGTTGGCTGGGCCTCTTGATTGTTTGTTCTGTTGGTAAAGGTGGAAGTCTATTGACTATCACAACCAATGGAGGATGTCTTTATTCAAGGACAGTTTCCTCCTCACCTGCCAAGCCTCTCTCGCTCTCTCTCGCTCTCTCTCTCTCTCCTCTCTCTCCTCTCTCTCCTCTCTCTCTCTCTCTCTCTCCTCTCTCTCTCTCCTCTCTCTCTCTCCCTCTCTCTCTCCTCTCTCTCTCTCTCCTCTCTCTCTCTCTCACAGGCTTGTATCCCGATGGAGTCAGCAGCAGACATGTAAATGCAATTGAATAAAAAGCCCTCTACCTTCCAAGTTAGGAGGTTTTGGACCCAGAGTTTTTGAAATGCGGCCAGGCCAGGTGATAGAAAAAGGCAGCGTGACTGAGGAATTGCTTTGGAGCATAGCCGAGGAAGCGGAGGAGAGAGTGGGGCAGCAGACTATTTAAACTGCCATGCATAGAGAAACAGATGTGCAGGCATTTTAAAGAGATGGCAGGAATAATGTTGATCACCAATGTCCAACCTGAAGTCTTGCTTTTATAATTTGAGTGACAGGCAAGACATGTGGCCTTGGTTGATTCAAAAGGCCTGTATTGGGTCAAAAGACTGCAGGTTGATTCAGCCATCATGTGGTGAGTCCTGTGGTTTTGTCTGGTGGGGTTGAGCCGTGATGGTAAGTGTGTGGTTCTGTCTGGTGGTGTTGAGCCATCATTGGGTGAGTGTATGGTTCTGTCTGGTGGGGTTGAGCCATCATGGAGTGAGGTGTTTGGTTCTCTCTTGTGGGGTTTAGACCTCTTTAATTGGTTCTCGTTGTGTCCCCAAAGCGTTGCGACCCAGAGGTCACTCAGAAAGGCGGCAATGGGAGGGGTTTATTTAGTTTTAAATATGCAAATCAGAACATCAAATATTTAAGATGGACTTTTAAATGTTTCACCAGAAATTAGAGCCAGATTAATTTCTAAATCCAGAATTATTCATTCATTAAAAAAGTTGAACGGTTGAGTTATTTCCTCCCTCTGGAGAATTGTGTTTAACTCCCCATAATTGTAACATTATCTTCTATAAAGTGTATGTAAATATTAACCACGTATATACATATATAAATATATATAGAAGCCATATCCTCCATTAAGGCTTCCAAAGATTGTTGGTGAAACACTGATGAAACCCCCACCTGATAGGGACAGACACGCACACGCACGCACACTCACACACACATACATACAGACACACACACTCACACAGACGAGTGCGTGCACATACACATGTTCATGGCTTTTGTCATAATAATATACTTTATTTATGTCGCTCATTGTTTGATGCAAATACTTTGAGAGAAAAAATACTTTTTTACTTTCTTTTAGCTTTTTTGAAATACATAATAAAACCCAGGAATGAATTGGAAAGTGTGATATCATATTAACCATGATTCATCTGCCCACCATGTGAAAGAACTCTCTCTCACTCCTACCTTCACTCCCCGTCCAACCCACTCTCTCTCTTTCCTGATGACTAGAATGACTAAGCAGCACTCTGAGCTGATTAAGTGTGACCTCTGAAGCTTTGTTTCAACCACACTCGTGAGAATTGGTTGAAGGAAAGGATTGGAGAATGTTTGGATGTAATATTAGTGAATCTGTGTATGTTGGCATGTCTTTCTAAATCCTCTATTTTGTATTAAAAATGTAACCCTTAACCCTGGCTTGATAAAATTAGGGAAAGTTCAATGTTTAGAATGTGTTTCATCCTTGACAGCAGCAGCAGCTGCGCATGCCATGAAGGAAACACTCTTCTAAAATCCCTCATTATCCATGAAGAGGCAGAAGAAGAGGTAGAGAAATAAACTTTTTTTAGACCAGAGGAAGCATGTCAGGCCTCCAGGACTGAGTGGGTCTTCTGCGTTAAGAGTAAGAGAAGGACTCAATCACTCATGTAATCAAAGCTTCATATTTGATGATTTGATATGAACAATAATGACTTATTCCAAACTAATATGCTACAAACATGCCAAAAAAATTCCCGCTGCAAATTAAATGCCTAACAGGGCCACACATCTGAATGACAAGGCGTTGTTATCATTCCTCCTCCTATACTGACTACCATGCTTTTACTTTGACATCTGAAGGGCTTCCCGGGATACAGACAGCTTTATCTGCTCAAATGTCACGTGTGTAAGTGTGCGTCTCCGTCTGTGAATGTTCCTTTTAAGTGCTTGTGTGTTTACGTGTGGACACACTATTGTGTTTTGACAGTGTGTTTGGCAGTAAACTACATTATACAAAAACATACCTTTATTCTATTGTCTTGCACTTGTCCACCATATACACACAAGCACACACATGCACTCACGCTAGCACCACAACACACACAGGCACACACAAACACATGCACACTATCTTTCTGGGTTTATTCCGATTTTTTTCTTGACTCAAGCAGAAAGACTGCAGATGCTGTGTGTGTGTGTGTGTGTGTGTGTGTGTGTGGGTGTGGGTGTGGGTGTGTGTGTGTCTGTGGTGTAAGCTTTCTGGATGTCATAATGGATTCCCTAATGCACAACTCCTTCCTCTAACTGACTCCCATTGTCCATCCCTCTCTCTTTCTTCCCCTCTCACACCCTCTCTCTCTTTCTCTCTCTCTTCCCCTCTCCCACCCTCTCTCTCTTTCTCCTTCTCAATCACTCTCTTGCTCTCTCGCCCTTCCTTGAGGGACCTCTCCTCGTCTTCACCTCGGGCTCCAAGTGATAAGCCACTCAGTTTCCTGCTCCCGTTTCTCATCTCTGCCTACTCTAGCTCCTCTTCCTTCCCCTCCCTCCCTCCGACACACTGTCTCCTCTTCAACTCCTCCTCTCCTCTCTTTTTTTTCTCTCACCTTGCGTTGCATCGCTCCTGGATTCTCCCCCCCTCCTCTCCTCTCTCCCCCTTGACCCCATAGAACGTTAACAAACACACTGAGGGAGAGGCTTATTGTAGTTCTCAGCGCTGGTATCAAAGCCTCCAGTTTTCTAATTCCATATTGAAAATGCTATACTTGCCTGGCTAATATACCCTGGTTATTATTGATAGTTTTATCCCCTCCATGGAGCACATTGCACATTGCAGTCCTCTATGGATTATTATTATATTTTATTATAATATTATTATTTGTCCTGGCTCTACCCTGCCTGTTTGAGGTTGGCGGGGAGGGGGGGATCAGATGTCATTGAATCCTGCCCTCAGACATAACGGGGATAAACGAGCTATAAATAACCCTGATATACTCCCAGGTCCTCCTCATAATTCACTGCCATCATGCGGTTCATTTCTAAGTATTCCCAGAGGGTGGGTCCATTAAACTGGCCACACTGAATAACGGTGCACCTCCACCCCTTAATATCAACTGCGCCTTGGCCCCCAAAGAATCCCATCTCAGGGGCCTTCATCTGTGAAATCTATCTATGGGGGTAGTGGCGGTGGTGGGGGAGGTGGGGGTTTGGGAGGTGGTGTTGGTGGGCGAGTGGGGGAGGTGGTGGTTTGTGAGGAAGGAGATTGTGGTGGGGGAGGTGGGGGCGGTGGGGCGGGTGGGGGAGGTGGTGACCGGTGTTTGCATGCAGTACTCAAGATGTGGTACTTGGCCATATTATAATTTGAAACATGACCTGGATTTTGGGATTAGCTGAGTGTTTTTGTGTCTGTTGTGCTGGTGAAAATTTGTTTGTGTGTGTGTGTGTGTGTGTGTGTGTGTTGTGTGTGTGTGTGTGTGTGTGTGTGTGTGTGTGTGTGTGTGTGTGTGTGTACACTGCTAATGGAGCCTCACACAGGGTGTGCGTGAAGCGCCCTCGTGCAGTAGTGTTAGAGGTGCTTGTAGTTAGCGTATGCTGCTTTCTGCTTGCAACTTTCTGCTTTAGCTACCGCCGCTGGCTAGCCTCCTCAGGGTGAAAAGAGGAGCCGAGTGCGTAAGCCTCCTCCGCCAGTACACAGCCTCCCACCAACCAAGACTTCATTGCAGTGCCTCCTCGTGGCCACACACGGTAACTGGGTACCTTGCAGTCCCAGGCTAACTGCAGGGGATCTCGGAGCAGCAGTGGGCCCCAGAGATGTGGTGTGCAGGCCACCATGCAGTGGATATGCCCTGACGCCCGTCAACCACTGCCCCAGCTATGGGCAAATAGCCCCACTGCCTTGTGGGTTAGTCTTTTAAGACAAAGGCTAAAGGAGCATCCCCCAACAGAAAATCATGCGCTGGCGGTGCGCAATAGGCCGGGCTAAATATGAGCTAAGGTCCGGCAGCCTCCTGCAGCTAGGATGGGGATGCTGGTCGTCCTGGCTTACCCATGCCACCATACCCACCCCATTCTTGTGAAGATTAGTGCCATATGGAGATAGCGCCACCTCCTGCAGCACTTTAAAATTCTCTTTGCGCAGGTTTCCACCTTGTTGGACCAACGGTGAATTTTACCTGGATCTACATCTGGTTGAAGTCTGGCGGCTGTTGGGGTGTCTGATGACGGGGAGCAGGTTTGAATAGACTGGGAGCTCTTAGTCAGAACCTGCACGTCAGCGGCACAGGGTATGGGTCGCCAACAGCTGGGGTTGAGTGACAGCTGTTCGCGGCAGACCCCTGTGCGACTGAGCAGCCCCTATTTAGGGACCGCACTGACTCACCTCAAGCGAGGAAGTGGCCTAGAAAAGGTGGCCTAAAAATTGCTCACCTATCAGCCTACACCTGGACAGGGCTACCGCACCCTGTCGGGTCATTCCACTTCTGCGGTCGAAACAGAAGAAACAAATATAACCTCAAACTACTGGCATCATGGAATGTTAGAACCCTCCTGCGACTCCTTTGGCAAATCTGGATTCGACCTCATAGAAGGACAGCCCTGGTTGCGGGCCGAGCTGAGCCGCTATAATATCGACATCGCTGCCCTGAGTGAAACCAGGCTCCTTGATGAGGGTCTCTAACAGAGAGGGGCAGAGGGCTACACTTTCTATGGAAGGCTATCCCCAAGGTGGACACACATCTGCACGGTGTGGACTGGCCATTAAGAACACCTACTACTGCCGAAAACCTTCACTGAAAACACCTGTGGGCATCAGTGAGAGACTGATGACCCTCCGTATCCCCCTGGAGAAGAACCGCTATGCCACGCTACTCAGCGTATATGCTCCAACCCTAACATCCGACAGTGGAGTCTAAAGACTCCTTTTTAACCAAGCACTTGGATGAGGCTCTCCACCGGGTCCCAAAGAACGATAAGATCTTCTTGCTTGGGGACTGTCAACACTCGAGTTGGGCAGGACAGGGTATATGGAAGGAGTACTTGGCAGGCAGGGATTGGTCAGGCCAACTCAACTAGTATGAGGCTACTCACCCTCTGCTCTGAGCACAACCTGACCATAACTAACACCATCTTCCAGCAAAAGAACAATTTAAAGCATCATGGTGCACCCACGTTCCAACATTGGGCACCTGATTGACTATATCATCGTGAGGCGTAGCGACATCAGAGATGTTCTTCTAACCCGGGCCATGAGAGGTGCAGAATGCTGGACAGATCATCGCATGATAATGAGCAAGGTCCTCATGAAAGTGCGTCCCCCCGATGCGGAAACGTGGATCCAGTAGGAGGCGCTTAGACTGTGCCCGTCTGGAAGACACCATGACTAGGAACGACTTCCGTCGCTCCCTGGATGAGAAACTAGGGGAGCTGGAACTTCTCTTGAGTGGTGAAAATGCCACAGAACAAACAGTGGACCGCTGTTACTTGCAGCCCTTCATGAAGCAGCAGCCCAAACGATTGGCTTTAAAAGCAAGAACCATCAAGACTGGTTTAATAACAACTCTGAGTCAATCCATAACCTGCTAAGCAACATGCACAAAGCACATCAGGAAACCCTAAATAACCCCTCATCCAGCCCTACCAGGCAGCGATGGCAGAAAGCTCGACAGGAAGTGCAGAAAACTCTGCGGACCATGCAGAACGATGTGGTGGACGGGTACGGAAGAGCACAGGAAATTCAGTCATTCGACGATATAATGATATGCACAATTTCTACACCGCAAGTGAAGTCTATCTACGGCCCAAGGAGTCACTGCATCACTCCCCTGAAATCAGCAGATGGCTTAAAGTCCTGAAAGACCAGGATAGCATCCTAGGGAGGTGGGCTGGAGCATTTTAACACCCTGCTGAATCAGAATTCTGATGCAGACTTCACTATTCTTGAAGGAACTGCCTGAATTTCCCCCTATGGACCCACCTCAGCCAACCTCAAACCTTCCTGGAAGTTCTGTCCAGCTGTCCGCACCCTGAAGAATAAACAAGTCTCCGGCTCTGACAATATCCCTGCAGAACTGCTTAAACAGGGAGGGTACCTGTGCACAAGAACATTACACCAGTACATCACCAAGGTTTGGGCTGATGAAAACATCCCACAACATGGAGAGGATGCCAGCATTGTTACCATATTAAGAACAAAGGTGATAAGGCCATCTGTGGTAACCATAGGGGCATATCACTTCTTGCTGTGGCAGGCAAGGTCCCTGGCCAAGGTGGATGCTTTGAAGGCTCATTAATAACATCACAGAGTCAATGCTACCCGAGTCACAGTGCGGGTTTAGAAAGAACAGGAGCACAGTCGACATGGTCCTTTCACAAAATCGGCAACTCCAATAAAAGTGCAGGGAACAACATAAGACCTGTTTATGGTTTTTGTCGACCTCTCCAAAAGCCTTCCGCACTGTGAAGAGAGATCTCTTGTGGGATGTCCTAAATGCGGATTGGTTAGCCGCCATCAAGTTCGTCAACATCCCTCCCGTCAATTTCATGATGGAATGACTGCTAGGGTGTCCATTAAGAGGTCAAGAAAGTCTAGCCCTTCCCAGTGTGCCAGGGAGTAGACAAGGGTGTGTATTGTCACCAATATGCTTTTAACATCTTCCTCTTATGCGTCACCCAGCTTCTCCACCATTTTACAAGGGTATTGAAGAAGAACAGTGGGGGTGACAGTAGAGCATAGCGCCTGGATGGTAACACCTTCTTTAACATCAGGAGGCTGCATGCGAAAAAACCAAAACTGGCATAAAGTAAGGATACTTGAGATGCAGTATGCAGATTGATTGTGCTATTGTATCTCCTCTACCACAAGGCCTCCAGTCTGTTTCTAGATTGCAGCAGTTTAGGGCATACAGCAGGATGGGGTTGACCATCAATACAGCCAAAACAGAGGTAATATGCCAATGGAGTACCAACATCCCACCCACACCCCCCATCTTCACTGTAGCAGGGGAAAAACTGTCAGTTGTTCCATCTTTCAGATACCTGGGGAGCATTATATCTGGAGACAACAGCATTGACAGTGAGGTCCAAAACAGGTTAAATCAAGCATCAGCTGCCTATGGGAGACTCAGGCGCCGGGTTATTTCATAAGCAAAGAAACCGTTATTTCACACAAAAATCAGTGATCTACTAGGAGCAATCTGCTCAACACCACCCTCCCTACAGGCTGTGAAGCCTGGGTTTCTGCTAACAGCCCGCCACATCAAGGGTCCCTCGGAACAGTTAACCATCCGCTGTCTGCAGCGCATCCTAGGAATCACTTGGCGTGACAGGAGTGCCGCACACTGAGATCCCTTGGGAGGACAGCTGCAAAAGGATTGAGGCCAACAATCACTCGGCACCACTGCGTTGGCTGGGGCAATGCTAGATGACCCTACAACCGTCTGCCGAGAGTGTTATATGGCCAGCTACACCAAGGTCAGCCCCTGCTGGAGGTCCAAAGAAACGCTTTAAAGACCAGATGAAAGTGGCGCTTAAAAAGTGCAAAATAAAACCTGGAGACCTGGAGAACATAGCTGCTGACCGCAACACCTGGCGGCAGCTGTGTCTAGATGGGACCAATACATTGGAGGAAGAAAGGACTGCCAGAAGACATCAAAGAAGGCTCAGGAGAAACACACCCACACCCATGCCTGCAACCCCAATACCATGTATACATGCCCCACCTGCAACAGAGCCTGTGGATCCAGGATTGGGCTATTTAGCCACCAGAGAACCCACCGGTAAAAGACAAAGATGGACGTCATCATCGGATTCGATGGACAACAGAAGAAGTGTGTGTGTGTGAGTGACAGTGTGTGTGTGCTAAAATACATAAAACAGTGTGTGTGTGTGTGTGTGTGTGTGTGTGTGTGTGTGTGTGTGTGTGTGTGTGTGTGTGTGTGTGTATGTTAAGATAAATAAAACTGTGTGTGTGTGTGTCTGTGTGTGTTAAGATTAATCAAACCGTGTGTGTTGCGGTCTCTCAGTTGAGTGGCTGTGATGCTGTGATTGTGTGGCCCAAGGT
Organism: Gadus chalcogrammus; assembly: GCF_026213295.1. Taxonomy (NCBI): domain Eukaryota; kingdom Metazoa; phylum Chordata; class Actinopteri; order Gadiformes; family Gadidae; genus Gadus; species Gadus chalcogrammus. The sequence goes on along the minus strand of NC_079414.1, from coordinate 1,721,040 downwards.
TTCCCAGCAGGGCCCGGCCTCTCTTCCCAGCAGCCTGGCGGTGGGCAGCCGCACGGCGCCGGTCACTGGAGGAAACACATTTAGCATCCAGCCCTCACACACTCTGTTTGAAAAGTCAAGTGTTAGGGTTCTTATTCCCTTATTCTTTCTTTCTTGCCTTCTCACACATGTGAAGAGTATGTGAGTGAGTGTGTTTGTCTGTCTGTGTTTGTGTGTTTTGTGCGTGAGTGTAACCATGCATGCAGGCACAAACTCACACACAAACACATGCAAAATATGACACACACACACACACACAGACACACACACACACACACACACACACACACACACACGCGCCCACAGACACACACACACACACACACACACACATACACACACACACACACACACCCACACACACACTGTTTTATGTATTTTAGCAGCATGTAAATGGTGGGCTCAGTAAAGTGTCAGGTCAGTGAAGTGTCTGCTATATCTGCTGCATGGTGCTTAGCGGCATGATGTTTGGATGCTAGTGGTTATTAGCACTCATGGATATAGGTAACATTGTTTGGATTATTGTGTATATTAGCATTCATGGATATATGTAACATGTAGTATGTTGGTTGGATGTAAAATTAATTCTCATCTGTCATCTTTTTGTGGGATTCCTAGCCAACAGAGAAAGCTGTGGTCAACAATTATTTGGTATTCAGAATGAATATACATACAGCCTGAGGCAGGCAAAGGCAAGAATGGACCATTATCACTGCATTCCCAAGTCAGACCATGGTGAGGACATCACTGATAGCAGTAAAGAAAGGAAATGAAAGCAAGATCATCGTACAAAGAAAACCACGCCGTAACATACTCCAATTAATAAATGTGTAACTTGAGATAGCTACTTTCCTTTCCCACACTCGTTTCTCCCCGTTCCATACAGCAGTGGCGTCCTGTTCCTCCCACACCACCCATGTTCTGACTCCCAGCTCCCAGGCTTATATTATAAGTCCATACCGGCCAAATGCACTAAGGTCTGGCTGGCTGCTCCAGAGAGCACCTAGAGATTGGGAGGGGGTCCCTGGCATTGAATTGAAAGGGAATGGATGTCAGAGCCATGAAAGGCCCTGGCACTCAGTGGCGGTTCTACATCCAGTTACGCCCCGGGCAAGACTTCCTCCAAGCGGGGGGAACTACGGACTTCAGTGGGGGCTTTGTTCCGTCTGTGCACGGCACCTTCTCAATGAGCAGGTGTGCGCCTGCAGCCAGAGGGGTCGCCAAAATACCTATTCTCCACACAATGTTATGTAGTACTTCATTGATAACCGCTACGCAGCGCGATTTTTTTTTTACTACTCGTGGCGCCCCCCATGTAATTTGGCGCCCCCCACAAATATGCCGCCCCGGGCGGCTGCCTGGTTCGCCCGTACCTAAAACTGCTGGCACTCTACAGTGATGAGCAATGACATCTATTGTGTTAGTGGTGGATGGAAGGAACAACCCTTTGCAGTCCTACAATGGCCCAAACTGATAACCCTGAGCCCTCCTGTGGGAAAGAAATAATTCTCAGGAAAATAAATAGATACAGTGACAGGCCACATTGCACAATGGCTAGCATTGACTGGAATTAAAACAGACAAGCATAGCATAGCCTGGAACTAGCAAGGACGAATAGCATTTAACTAGCATGGCATGGAACTAGCAAGGACACATAGCATTATAGGTAGCATGGCCTAAAAATAGAAAGGACACATAGCATTATAGCTAGCACAAAGCTTGAGCATGAAATTGATGAAAGTTAAAGTATGTGGCGTAAGGGAGGGGCCAACAAGGTCCGTGCTGCTGAGGGGCTAGACTAGAGCATCTGGCCGGCCCCTACCGTTGGATAAAACTAAAGAATGAAGAATCTTTATATTTAAAAAGTCAGGATGCAAACCTTCATTATGCTATCAACATTAATGTCATTTTATAATAAATACATTATGTAAGAATAGTAGCCTGTGATCTCCAGCGACAGCATTGCCTTGATTTTATTCTGATTTTATTTATTCTGTTATCTAGATAATGGCAATATTTGCCATGCCAGCATTGCCAATGTTAACAATTGTGTTGGGGTTGCCATTACAACATTGGGTAACCCTTCCTTTTACAGTCCCCTAATTACTAGGTATTTACCCGGTACATACATGGTAAATTATAGTGTATTACTGGGTAATTACCACTGGTAATAAGAAGGTAAATACAGAGGTAGTTACCCGGTAAATACATGGTAAATCGTAGTGTATTACTGGGTAATTACCACTGGTAATAAGAAGGTAAATAAAGAGGTAGTTACCCGGTAAATACATGGTAAATCATAGTGTATTACTGGGTAATTACCACTCGTAATAAGAAGGTAAATACAGAGGAATTATCCGGTAAATTATAGTGTATTACTGTGTAATTACCACTGGTAATAAGAAGGCAAATACAGAGGAATTACAGCTGATGTACCAAGTAAAACCTCCACTATTACCCATCAACTCAACTAAGTAGCGTGTATTTGTAACTGTTTTAGGTTGGTAATAACTCCGATATTGTGTACTTCCTAGGAAATTAGGCAACCAATTATTAGAAACACCTATTATCCAAGGTTTATGTTGGTAACAGCCCAAATTTAATGATGTATCTAGAAATTAGCATAGTACTTTCCAATAAAATACTTTTTCTTAGTTATTATTCATAGCTACACCCATTTAGAAAGGGTTTATTCAGTTTACCACTATGGAATTACTTACCTGGTAACAACCTCTGCAGGAAGTTTTCCTCTAGTGTCATGGTACATCTTCTTAAATACTGGGTACAAAGCCGTTTGTTTCCATGGTATTACCAGGTTCTTACCATATAATTTATAATAGATACATTCCATTGTCCATGCAGTCAACACAAACTTGTACCATGTACGTTCTGCGACGTTACCAAGTAAACACGACAATTTACCCAGTAAGTAAGCTGAAACTACTGTAAAAGGAAGCCTCGTTTGTTTCCATGGTATTACCAGGTTCTTACCATATATTTTGTAATACATTATTCCCTTTTCCATGCAGTCAACACAAACTTGTACCATGTATGTTCTGCGACGTTACCAAGTAAAACATGACAATTTACCCAGTAATTAAGCTGAAACTGTACTGTAAAAGGAAGCCTCGTTTGTTTCCATGGTATTACCAGGTTCTTACCATATAATTTGTAATACATTATTCCATTTTCCATGCAGTCAACACAAACTTGTACCATGTACGTTCTGCGACGTTACCAAGTAAAACACACAATTTACCCAGTAATTAAGCTGAAACTGTACTGTAAAAGGAAGCCTCGTTTGTTTCCATGGTATTACCAGGTTCTTACCATATAATTTGTAATACATTATTCCCTTTTCCATGCAGTCAACACAAACTTGTACCATGTACGTTCTGCGACGTTACCAAGTAAAACACGACAATTTACCCAGTAATTAAGCTGAAACTGTACTGTAAAAGGAAGCCTCGTTTGTTTCCATGGTATTACCAGGCTCTTACCATACAAGTTGTAACTGGTTATTCCCTTTTCCATGCAATCAACACAAACCATATATGTTCTGCAACATCGTTCACCAGTAGTTAAGCACTTTAATTGTTGTTATAAAACCCCAAACCACTGTTGATGATGAAAAAAACAAAATCAAAGGCTTATCTTTCAAACAATGCATATCTCACAAACAGGCACTGAACACTGAAGAAAATCGGACAAACAAAAGAGCCGTCCACATCAACTTAATTTAAAGTGTTACTGATGGTGTTTTCATAAACACATGACAGTGTTATGGCAAGTGACCCACAAGGAATACTGCTTCAACCTCTACAATTTGAATAAGTGGTGAATGCCATGCAGCAATCTGCCTATGGGGAGCATCTTTCGTGGGTCATTACGCAAACCAATAGAGTCCCTCGCCTGAATGAGAGATGACTCTTTAGTGTCTTCTCTGTGAGGTATACCCTGCAGTCTCCACATCTGGGATTTGAAGGCTGACCAAGACCTGACCAGGTACCTCCAAATCTCCCCTTCCACTGAATCAGACATGACAAGAAAATAAACATTAGGACTGTCAATTAATGAACATTTCTAGAACATGTAGAAGTCAATGATTATTTTGTTTAGTCAGTAAGAAAGGATGCTGGTCCTCTGGCCATTGTGTTTGGGTCATATTGAAAAGAGAAAAAGGCATAGCCATAAGTCAATACAGTTATAGGGACGGAGGGGAAGGCTGTAGCTCCGGTTAGCCCTTTAGCATCGACGGCTAGCGGAGCATTCTGTCATTCAAATAACTCGGACATGTGTTTAAACCTATACACCCAATTATATTAAATATCCGGATTTAATCGAGGCTCTCTCCCATAAGTACGAGTTAATAGGACGGGAAGAGACCAGGCTCTGTTAGCCCCGGTTAGCGCGATTGCTAGAGAGCAGCTCTACCGGAGCATGCCCACCCTCAACAGGTGCAAGTTAGCCTCGCGGCTTTGACTATTCGCCGATACTCGTTTACCACCCAATCAGGAGTCATCAACATAAGTGCATACATTACGGGCATTAGTATGTTGAGGAAGGTTAGGACACCGTATCGCGAAATCACAAACACATGTTTGTCGCCATCGATGTCTGTGCAACTACTTCATTTACGTTCTCTGGCTGCATACCCTGTTTTAGGGACCGGTCAACAAGTTACACTCACCGCTTGGTGGCAGAGACGTTACCATGGATTGTTTCTGGAAATAAATCAATAAAATAACATAAAATCACAAAAAAATACATTTTGTCACCTGAGTGTAGTAGTAGTTGCCAATGGTAGGGGCTACTACTTACTGCAGGTAACTTTGCTAATATATTGCATTATTGTTAAACGGGGATGCTAAATTAATAATTTCAAATATAGTTGTAGTCGATTTTTGTCGAAGTAGTTAACTAGTTAACTGCATTATGATTAACTATATTGCAATACTTGTGTGTGATTCACATTTCCTGAAACAATTCCATGGTAACGTCTCTGCCACCAGTCGGTCGAGTGTAATTTGTTGACCGGTCCCTAAAACAGGTAGCAGCCAGAACGGTAAATGACATTGTTGACAGACAGTTGATGGCGACAACATGGGGTTTTGTGATTTTTTCGCGATACGGCTGTCACTAAACCGTCCTCAACATACTAAGCCCGTAATGTTATTGCACTTATGTTGATGAATCCGATTGGGTGGTTAAAACCGAATATCCGGCGCTATAAACCGGAGGCTAACTTGCACATCTGTTGAGGTGGCATGCTCCGGTAGAGGCTGCTCTTTAGCATCGCGCTAACCGGGGCTAAACAGCGCTGCTCTTCCCGTCCTATTAACTGTACTTATGGGGAGAGAGCCCGATTAAATCCGGATATTTTAAATAATTGGGTAGTTAGGGTTTTAGACAACATGTCAGAGTTATTTGAATGACAAGCTCCGCTAGCTCGATGCTAAAGGGCTAACCGGAGCTAACAGCCTGTCCCTCCCGTCCATATTAACTGTATTTATGGCTATGCCTTTTTCTCTTTTCAATATGACCAAACACAATGGCCAGAGGACCAGCATCCTTTCTTAACTGATAAACAAATAATCTTTGAGTTCTACATGTTCTAGAAATGTTCATTAATTGACAGTCCTAATGTTTATTTTATTGTCTTCTGATTCTTGAAGGGGTGATTTGGAGGTACCTGGTCAGGTCTTGGTCAGCCTTCAAATCCCATATCTGGAGACTGCAGGGATACCTCACAGAGAAGACACTAAAGAGTCATCTCTCATTCATCGAGTGGACTCATTGGTTTGCGAATGACCACAAAGATGCTCCCATAGGCAGACTGCTGTATGGCATTCACCACTTATTCAAATTGTAGAGGTTGAAGCAGTCTTCCTTGTGGTCACTTGCCATAACACTGTCATGTGTTTTATGAAAACACCATCAGTAACATCTAAATTGAGTTGATGTGGACGGCTCTTTTTTTTGGCCTATTTCTTCAGTGTTCAGTGCCTGTTTGTGAGATATGCATTTGTTTGAAAGATAAGCCCTTGATTTTGTTTAATTTTAATGTCTTTCATCAACAGTGGTTTGGGGTTTTATAATAACAATTAAAGTGCTTAACTACTGGTGAACGATGTTGCAGAACATATATGGTTTGTGTTGATTGCATGGAAAAGGGAATAACCAGTTACAACTTATATGGTAAGAGCCTGGTAATACCATGGAAACAAACGAGGCTTCCTTTTACAGTACAGTTTCAGCTTAATTACTGGGTAAATTGTCGTGTTTTACTTGGTAACGTCGCAGAACGTACATGGTACAAGTTTGTGTTGACTGCATGGAAAAGGGAATAATGTATTACAAATTATATGGTAAGAACCTGGTAATACCATGGAAACAAACGAGGCTTCCTTTTACAGTACATTTTCAGCTCAATTACTGGGTAAATTGGTGTGTTTTACTTGGTAACGTCGCAGAACGTACATGGTACAAGTTTGTGTTGACTGCATGGAAAAGGGAATAATGTATTACAAATAATATGGTAAGAACCTGGTAATACCATGGAAACAAACGAGGCTTCCTTTTACAGTACAGTTTCAGCTTAATTACTGGGTAAATTGGTGTGTTTTACTTGGTAACGTCGCAGAACGTACATGGTACAAGTTTGTGTTGACTGCATGGAAAAGGGAATAATGTATTACAAATTATATGGTAAGAACCTGGTAATACCATGGAAACAAACGAGGCTTCCTTTTACAGTACAGTTTCAGCTTAATTACTGGGTAAATTGTCGTGTTTTACTTGGTAACGTCGCAGAACGTACATGGTACAAGTTTGTGTTGACTGCATGGACAATGGAATGTATCTATTATAAATGATATGGTAAGAACCTGGTAATACCATGGAAAGAAACGGCTTCGTACCCAGTATTTAAGAAGATTTACCATGACACTAGAGGAAAACTTCCTGCAGAGGTTGTTACCAGGTAAGTAATTCCATAGTGGTAAATTGAATAAACCCTTTCTAAATGGGTGTAGCTATGAATAATAACTAAAAAAAGTATTTTATTGGAAAGTACTATGCTAATTTCTAGATAGTACATCATTACATTTGGGCTGTTACCAGCATAAACCTTGGATAATAGGTTTTTCTAAGAATTGGTTGCCTAATTTCCTAGGAAGTACACAATATCGGAGTTATTACCAATCTAAAACAGTTTGCAACTACACGCTACTTAGTTGAGTTGATGGGTAATAGTGGAGGTTTTACTTGGTACATCAGCTGTAATTCCTCCGCTTCTTATTACCAGTGGTAATTACACAGTAATACACTATAATTTACCGGATAATTCCTCTGTATTTACCTTCTTATTACGAGTGGTAATTACCCAGTAATACACTATGATTTACCATGTATTTACCGGGTAACTACCTCTGTATTTACCTTCTTATTACCAGTGGTAATTACCCAGTAATACACTATGATTTACCGGGTAACTACCTCTGTTTTTACCTTCTTATTACCAGTGGTAATTACCCAGTAATACACTATAATTTACCATGCATGTACCGGGTAAATACCTAGTAATTAGGGGACTGTAAAAGGAAGGGTTACCCAACATGGTATGTTTGCTGCACTCCAAAATGCACATTGAACACAACAGCGACTACTCAACCCAAACACATTAATTCAAACACACAATCACGTAGAGTGGTTTCAGGGATAACAGAGTCCATATGAATCCCCATGTCAACGATAGAAAACGTTCCTTTATCCAACAAAGGAAATATCATATGCATTCACTGGGGTGGGATGTGAAATGGAGAGGTGCACTCTCTGCTAATCATAGATGCACCCCAGCCTCAGCACCGATATATAACATGAATAAGGTTATCAAGCGCTTAGAGGAAAACATTGTGTAACGTTCATAGGTTTTAAGTCTAAATGAAGTGTGTGTAGGGTGGGACCTAGCTCAGCTTGCTCTCCTACCCTGAGAGTCTGGCTGTACCGATATCGTATTAAACCGCTCCAACTGCAAATCTACTGGTCTCCAACTGCAAATCTACTTGTCACACATGCATGCATGCAACCACAAACACACACAACAGAGCAAAGATCTGTTCAATCTCAAGTCACATCCTCATCAACCTATACTCAAACTCGTGTATATTGAGTCAGGTACAGCCCTAGGACCATTTTAAACAGTGTACTCTTCTTCCGCAGGTGATGGATAAAGGAATGCTGTGCTTTGCAGAGGAGCATCACCTTCACTATTTCATATGGCAGCAGCCCAACATGTCTGTATCCTCTGCAGCCTTCATGATAGAGTCCAGATTACCATGCCCCTCCCAGCCCACCGGACCAAACACCTTCCTTTTGCTCTTCCTAAAATATATTTTCTTGCTGTATTTTTTTGCCTTTTTTCTGTTGTATGTGTGTGTGTGTGTGTGTTAGTGCATGCAGCATGCATACATGCGTGTTTGTGTGTGTGTGTGTGTGTGTGTGTGTGTGTGTGTGTGTGTGTGTGTGTGTGTGTGTGTGTGTGTGTGTGTGTGTGTGTGTGTGTGTGTGTGTGTGTGTGTGTGTGTGTGTGTTAAGTACCAGAGGCATAAAAGCCTTTGCCAGGTGTGTATGTATGTACATGTCAATCAGAACTTGACCAACTGAGGCAAAATATGGAATAATTTTAATAAATTCTATGTATCTGATAGATACGCGTATGTCTGTGTGTTTGTGTGTGGGTGCGTGTGTGTGTGTGTGTGTGTGTGTGTGTGTGTGTGTGTGTGTTTGTGAGGTATTAGAGGGTAGCCAAGGCCAAATCAACAACATAAATCTGAATTATAAGTAGTTAAATTAAAATGATATAAGCATCAACAAAAACAATACTCAATACAACAAAAAAGATACCTGTCCAACAACAATGGAGAGAGAAGGGCCATACTGACAAAGATCCAATATAATGTAGCATGACACAATAAAATATTATATAATGTTACATCATATCATATAATAATGTTACATCATATCATATAATAATGTTACATTATATAGTTTAATATAATGTTACATGACATATTCAAATAAAATGAGTGCTGTCAGTTAAAATGCGTTATTAACGGCGTTAACGCAAACCAATTTTAACAGCGTTCATTTTTTCATCGCGCGATTAACGCAATTGTATTTATTAAAAAGAAAAAAAAAAATCTTTGGCTCAAAACAAAGAAGCAGTAGCCTGACTGCTATGTTAAAGGCAGTATGTTTGTATGTTCATCGTTTAATTGCACTATAGGCTTTTTTTTTGCATCGTCCTGTTTTGATCAGTACCTATATGCCAATGTGGTTATGAATAGAAAAACATTTGCACAAGGCAAGCCGATGCACTTCTCCATGTTGATAAGAGCATTAAAATTAGCAAAAAATGGGACAAAGAAATCAAGGGATATTTGGCATATAAAAAAAATTCGGATTAATCGTGAGGAATCACGATTAATCGTGAGTTAACTATGGCATTGATGTGATTAATCGCGATTAAATATTTTAATTGCTTGACAGCACTAAATAAAATATGATTTACATCATATCATATACTAACACATCATATTATATTATAAAATGTAACATTATATAGTTTGATATAATTTAACATGACATAATAAGTTACATCATATATTATAGTATATTCTAATGTAACTAATATAATAGACTATAATATAATAACATTATATACTTTAATATGATACATTGTAACATAATAAAAAATAATAAAACAATATATATAATCAAACATAATATATAATTAAATAATATATATATACCGTATTGGTCCAAATATAAGACGGCCTTTTTTCCCCTCGAAATAGGTCCGAAAAAGTCGGGTCGTCTTATATTCGGGGTCTAGTATTCAGAACGAAGTTTCCCTTCTTCGCCTCTCCCTTTAAATGTCAATACACATTCGCGGCCGCAGGTGGCGCCAGAAATTGGTTCCGGGCAGAAGTAGTCCAGCGTCCTTAACAACCAGACCGTTACCGGTGTTTAAAGACAGGCTGACCATTTAGAGACAAGTGGCTCAAAAGTGTTGTCCTATAGACCCTGTATGTAGAACATTACTGTCCAATAGACTGTCTAGTGTTTTTGGAGATTTTGTCCAGAGTTGTTGCCATCTTTAGATATTTTCAGAGAAGAATTCTCTGCCTTTTCACAACAGTCAGCGCAAATCCTACCGTGGTCCTCAAAGTGGTCGTTTCAGTGAGGTTGACCGGAGAGTTTTTGAACACGTCAGAGAAAACGCGCGATGACAGCGAGACCGAACACAGCGGGGCAGAGGACGTGTGTGAGGGAGGGATAGAGAGACATCGGAGGAGAAGTTTGGTGAATTTAGTTTAAGTGTATTTTCTCTGTTATTTAAAAATGTTCACAATGTTGCTTGATTATTGCTTGATATTAATTTTGAATCATATTATACATATTTTGCCTTGAAAGTGCCGTGGCCTTTATTGGCATTATTATTATTGTCATTAATATAACAAGTGTTTAATACACTGTGTTTTTAATATATTTAAAATGAAGTTCTTTTTCTGCAAATCTGGTCTGCAAATCTTTTTTTCTAAATGTTTGTGTTGAAAAACGGGGGGTCGTCTTATAATCAGGGTCGTCTTATATTCGGACCAATACGGTATAATACGATATTTCAACATAATTTAATATGAAATAATATGATCTATGACATAATAAATAATATCAAATTGAATTGAACTAAAGCTGAAGGAAGCTGTGATAAATTCTAAGATAACAAAAAAATGTGTTATCTTAGAAAGTCAGTTAGTCAGAAACACGTCAGCAACACTTGCTGACGGGTAAAATCTGGGTAAACTCCTGGTAAACTCTGGGTAAACGCCTGGTAAACTCTGGGTAAATTCAGGGTAAACTCAGGGTAAACTCAGAGTATACTCCGGGTAAACTCTGGGTAAACCCCGGAGGGGTGGTTCTGGACATTTGCGTTCACCAATAGAATGTCCAGCTGGCATGTGACAGTTCATGTGTGAAAGGCAGAGAATTCTTCTCTGAAAATATCTAAAGATGGCAACAACTCTGGAAAAAATCTCCAAAAACACTAGACAGTCTATTGGACAGTACTGTTCTACATACAGGGTCTATAGGACAGTACTTTCTGCTCTTCCCGGAGGTCTTAACTGTCCTGTATACAGAGTCTATAGGACAGTACTGAATGCTCTGCCCGGAGGTCTGAACTGTCCTGTATACACAGTTTATAGGACAGTACTGTCTGCTCTGCCCGGTGGTCTTAACTGTCCTGTATACAGGGCCTATAGGATAGTACTGTCCTGTCTGCTCAGGGAACTGTATGAAACACACACACACACACACACACACACATGCACGCATGCACATATACACGCACACACACTCACACATACACTAAACTCACACCCCTTTCTTTGTGAACCTCTGTTTCTTTCCATTACTAAATCAGCAATTTCTCAGGAGCTTTTGCGTCAGGGAAACAGAGCTGGGAACAAAGGCCTCTGCATCAGAGGCGCAGCAGAGAGGAAGGAGATCTGCATGAAGACAGGGAGTAACAAGGTCTCATACACGTGTCAGTCAGGGCCATGTGACCATCAGAACCAGCACCACGCAGTTGAACTGCTCAGAGAAGAACTACAAGCTGCTCTGCATCCTCCGAGCTCCACCTGAAGGTTCAGCCCAGAGACGGAATGAGGGAATCCTTTAAAGTTCACATGAAAGTTGTTTAAGCTACAGAGTAAAGCCATTATGGAAAACTATATCTAGGTCAGGGATAATAGAGGAATTTATTTTTTGTAATCTTTTGCTGAACATTTCCTCTCTTAATAATCCCTGACTAAGGCTATTCCTGGTGAGCCTATTTTCACACAGAAACACACACACAAACACACACAAACACACACACACACATGCACTACACTACACACACTACATACAATCCAAGGTAGCGCAACAAACTCCACTAATCAATTAACCTGAATAGTCCAAGCATGGAGAAGATGTGAATTTTAGCAGATGACGTTATTATGTGTCTTCATTTGAGCTGCCCTGCGTCCCCGTCTAATTAACTCAGGAAGAGGCTGCTGGCCTTCCTGCTTGTATATATTATGCTCCCATGTGGATCAGGAAGGATTTATTAGATAGAGGAGGGCTTAGAGCTGCCGGCATTCTGCTTATTAATGATGATCGCGATAATCCTCTTTCCAACTACACTGGGATTCAATCTCACAGGAGCAGAGGGGGGGGGGGGGGGGGGGGGGGGTCTTTCTGCTCTGTTAACGCTGACAGAACACGTGTGTGTGTTTGCGTATGTCTGTGTGTGTACGTGTCAGAGTGACACGGGGGGGGGGGGGGGGGGGTAATGTGAGAGTGTCGTCTGAATGTTTATGTCTGTGTGTGTGTATGTGTGTGTGTGTGTGTTTTACTGCTAATGGATGTTCTTCCATGTGACTATAATTGCCTTTCCTCCGGGCCTAGGTTGGGTTCCTATTTGGAAAGGTGCATTGTGGTTTTGTTTTAAAAGTAACGGATCATTTATTGTGAGAATCTGATTAGAAGCAGTGTTTGAAGACATTGTTTCATTAATGAGGACTTCTGCTGGGAGAGCAGGAGCAGGATCTTGTAAATTGACTCACCCTTTCCCTGTCCCCCCTCCAACATGCCCCTCTCCCTCCCTCCCCCCCACCTGAAGCATTTGCCTGTGGGCCAAGAGGCCTGGCTCCTATTTACATGGGTATAAATCTCACCCACTCCTCTGTCTCACCCACTTTTATTTTCTCCTCTTTTTTCTCAACCACCGCAATCCTTTTAGACACCAGCCCCAGGAATAAAAAGAAGACAGCCATAAACTGACCTCTTTCACTCTCTCTCTCTCTCTCTCTCTCTCGCTCCACACTCTCTCTCTCGCTCCACCCTCTCTATCGCTCACGCTCTCTCTCTCACACACTCGCTCTGTCTTTCTCTCTCCCTCTCTCTCATCTCGCTCCCTCCCCTTTCACACTGTCTCTCTTTCGCATGCTGCATCTCTCTTGTAGGCTCTTTCTCTAAGTGTCTCTCTCTCTCTTTCTCACAAACATTCCCTCATAACCTTCTCTTGACCGCTCTTTCTCTCGTTAATGTCTGTGTCCTCTGTCCTTTGGTTGCTCCATCTCCCCCCCTCTCTCTTTCTCGCTCACTCTCTGTTACTATCTCTATCTCCCTATCTATCGCTGTCCCCCCCCCCCCCCTCCTTATCGCTAGATGATGTATGGTGGTTAGTGGTGGAGCCCTGATTGGATGGGCACTGCTGCTGGAGTCCACCTCATGGCCATGGAGTGAATCCACCTTGGACCCAAACCCCTGCTCACCCACAGAAGAGATTATAGGGCAGATATCTTCACTCTTCCTCCTTAGAGGACCTTTACTGTGGTGATATGTTTTTCACCCATCCAAGCAAATTATGGTGGGTACAGAGTGCTCTAGGGTCACTGAATGAAAACCTTGAGATTATTTTGAGAATAAAGTTTGCTTTTTGTGAGGTTAAATTTGCATTTTCTGCAAGTCTCTACGTCTACTTCTGAACAGATTGAGTGGACCCTTGAGTGGAAATTCTAAACGTCTCAAACACTGGTTTGCGTTTCAGTACTTGATGTACGATGTCTCAAATCCTCATCTACCATTACCTTAGATCATGCAAAGGACCTTCCTGAAATATCATTTATTGAATACAAGAGAACACTATAAAGGCCAGACAAAATCCAAATTACTTATGTGCTGCTGTTGCCCACAGCCATTTCTAAAAGGCCCAACCTAGTTCCTGTGACGTGCTGTTCCTGGACCTCCATGTTCCTTTAAGGACTTCGAGTCCCTGTGATGTGCTGTTCCTTTAAGGACGTCCAGTCCCTCTGATGATGTGCTGTTCCTTTAAGGACCTCAGTCATAGTTGGTTGAGGTGCGTCCCAGAGCGAAACAGCAACCAACCTTGTGATTATTGACCAATCCGGGCAAGCGTAAAAGGATGCGTTGGAATGGTTTGAAGAGTTAGGGTGACCAATATGTGAAAGACACTACAGCGGTCCCAGCCAAAAGTGGTGCTTTTGTCAAAACCCTGGAGGCTCCTGCTCACACATCAACCATAATCTGTTTAAACAGCGGCCAGGCTGCACTGTGGAGGGGCTGATGACTGCTGAACCCAGCCCCCTCCTTCAGAGGGGAGGATTACACGAAGATACGCTCTGCCTCAGATTGTTTTTGGTATCCTAGCTGAATTCTCCAGAGATAAGAAAGAAGACTTTAGTGTCCTGAGGGGAAATAGTCTCGGACACTGTATCTGTATCTACTGTTACGATACAAAGAACATATTGCACATATATATAGAAAATATAGAACATAAATAATCCTGGCCTCATGGCCGGGGAGAATTAAGTCCTTGTCAGCACGATTTCCGGTAACCCTTCCTTTTACAGTCCCCTAATTACTAGGTATTTACCTGGTAAATATATGGTAAATCATATAATTATTGGGTAATTACCACTGGTAAGAAAGTAAATACAGAGGAACTACAGCTGAAGTACTAAAAAAAAACTCCACTATCACCCATCAACTCAACTAAGTACCGTGTGGTTGTATCTGTGTAAGGTTGGTAATAACTCAGTTATAATTGTGTTCTTCCTAGGAAAGTAGGCAACCAATTCTTAGAAACAGCTCTTCTTTTACCCATCAATTCAAGTTACAATTGTAGTTATCCAAGGTTTATGTTGGTAACAGCCCAAGTTTAATTATGTACTATCTAGAAATTACATAGTACTTTCCAATAAATAACTTCTTCTTGCATAGTTATGTTCATAGCTACACCCATTTATAAAAGGTTTATTCGTTTTAGCTCAGAAACTACGGAATTGTTTTTATTTGAGTTGAAATATTACAGCAATACTTACCGTATTACTTACCGGTGCGATCAAAGTCGCAAACATAGGCAAACGCTCGCAAACTATTTGAAACATGTTGTGTTAAGCGTGCCGATTCAGATTCAGATTCAGAAAACTTTATTGTCTGTCGTAACAGAAAATCATCTTTGCCGTGGCTCGACATACAAACATGAAAACATGAAAATGTACTGATAGGCATTCATACAACATTGATCTCTGAGAGCACACACAGTGTGTATAGATCTTAAAACAAGTATAAATATTAAAAACTGTCAAAATAACTAAATAAAAGCTGTGGATATGTGTAAAGTGTAAAGTGACAGTGCGTCAGGGTTCCTTAGTCCATTGTTCATTGTTTATTTAAGCTGTTTATGGCAATGGGTATGAATGAGTTTTTGTGTATGTTTTTCTTAGATAGGGGTACTCTATACCAGCGGCCTGATGGCAGAAGTTGGAAGGACTTGTGAAGGGGATGTGTGGGATCCTGTGTAATGAGGTGGGCTTTCCTTTTAACTGCCTGGCTGTGGAGTACTGATAATTGAATTTGAGTTTTGCCAGTTATTTTGCTTCCTTGATTGACGATCCGGGAAAGCTTTGATTTGTTTTTGACAGAGGTGAGGGTGAACCAGGATGTGATGTTGAACGTGAGTACAGATTCTATGAGTGATTTTAGACAGCTGTTAAAATGTCCTGTTTGACATCAAAGCTCCTGAGTTTCCTCAGCAGGAACAGGCGTTGCTGTGCCTTTTTGTACACAGAGTCTGTGTGCTGGGAGAAGGACAGGTGGGTGTCCAAATCTGTGCCCAGGTATCTAAAGGCCTCTACCTGCTCCACTGTCTGCCCATTCAGCCTCAGAGGTTCAAAGAGAGGTTGGGGGGAAGATGTTTGCCTCCCCCCACAATACAGCTCCTTGGTCTTGGAGATGTCTTCAAACGTTCACGAACATAGGCAAACTGTCAGCAGAGATAGTTCTCCGCAAGCAGACAAGGATCACGGACTGTAAGAGATGTGCTCCCAGATGGAGATTAACATGAATTCATTTCCTACACATAAAGCAATAGATAAATCATTTCATAGAGCCTATCTACACCCTTACTTCAACTGATGTCTTGTGCATCCTAAAATGTGATCTGAAGGTGACGTCGCATTAAGTGGGCATAACTTCGGTGAAGTAGCCCTCTATTCTTGAATCGTCCCAATTCTTTGTCTGCAGTATACTTTCTACGAGATCGACAACTTCTAGACCTTCTTCTGTAAACTCGTCAATTATCATGGAGGCTGCAGCTAATACAATGGCCTTTCTTGTCGCCATTTGTTTGTTTATCGTTTGTTTACAGTTTAATACGAAAGTTTAGAACGTTGGTTAAAAATCTTTCAAATCTTATTTTTTAAAGTAAACACGCTCGCTGAGAACGTTTGCCTATGTTCGCGGACTCTGGTAACAAACTCTGCAGGAACAGTTTTCCTCTACCGTCATGGTACATCTTCATAAATACTGGGTATGAAGCCTTGTTTTTTTCCATGGTATTATGTTCTTACCATGGTCTTACCATGTCCTTTGTATTAGATAATTCCATTGTGCATGCAGTTAACTGGAACTTGTACCATATATCTTCTGCAATGTTACCAAGTAAAACATGACAATTTACCAAGTAGGTAAGCTGAAACTGTACTGTAAAAGGAAGCCTTGTTTGTTTCCATGGTATTACCAGGCTCTTACCATATACTGTAATTTGTAACTGGTTATTCCCTTTTCCATGCAATCAACACAAACTTCTATCATAAATGTTCTGCAACGTTACTAAGTACACATAACAATTTACCCACTAAGTAAGCTGCAACTGTACTGTAAAAGGAAGCCTTGTTGGTTTCAAGGGTATTACCAGGCTCTTACCATATCATTTGTAACTGGGTATTCCCTTTTCCATGCAATCAACACAAACTTCTATCATAAATGTTCTGCAACATTACTAAGTACACATAACAATTTACCCAGTAAGTAAGCTGCAACTGTACTGTAAAAGGAAGCCTTGTTGGTTTCCATGATATTACCAGGCTCTTACCATATAATTTATGACTGCTTAATCCCTCTTCAATGCAATCAACACAAACTTGTACCATATACGTTCTGCAACGTTGTTCACCAGTAGTTAGGCACTTTTTATTTTAGTTTTAAAACCCCAAACCACTGTTGATGAAAGGCATATTAAAATGAAACAAAAACAAAGGCTTAACCTCAAAAAATGCATTTCTCACAAACAGGCACTGAACACTGAAAGAAATCTGAAAAACAAAAGAGCCATCTACATCAACTCAATTTAAATGTTGTTTGGATAAAACACATGAGAAGTTATGCAAGTGACCAAAATGCAGACTGCCTCAACCCTGCAATTTTAATAAGTGGCGAATGTCATGCAGCAATCTGCCTTGGGGAGCATCTTTGTGGTCATTCACAAAACAATGAGTCCACTCGATTAATGAGAGATTGGCTCTTTAGTGTCCTCTCTGTGCGGTTTCCCCGCAGTCTCCACACCTGGGATTTGTAGGCTGACCAAGCCCTGACCAGGTAACTCCAAATCTCCCCTTCCATACTGTAATAAAGTAGTAGAGGAAAATAAAATGAACATTTGGACTGTAAATTAATGAACAAACTCAAAAGATTATTTTGTTTGCCAGGTAAGAAAGGATGCTGGTCCTCTTGCAGAACATCTTTGGTCATATTAAAAAGAAAAAATGGCATAGCCATAAATACAGTTAATAGGACGGGAGGGGCCAGGCTCTGTTAGCTCCGGTTAGCGCTTTAGCATCGAGCTAGCGGAGCTTCTGTCATTTGAACAACTCGGACATGTTGTTTAAAACCTATAACACCCAACTTATTAAAATATCTGCATTTAATCGGGCTATGTCCTATTAACTGTATAAATACAAGCGGCGTATTGATCTACTATTGGATGACGCTGTGCTCAGTCAGCAGCAAGTAGAACCGTTAGTCAGCGGGCAACCTGCCGGGTCAATGCCCTCCTCCCTGCCAATCAGAATCAAGCATTCTTAAATGAAGTAGAATCAGAACATGGTAATACCATGGTAACAAACAAGGCTTCATACCCAGTATTTATGCAGATGCACCATGCCACTAGAGGGGAACATTTCCTGCAGAGGTTGTTTCAGGTAAGTATTGCTGTAATTGTTCAACTTAAATAAAAACAATTCAGTAGTTTCTAAAGGTAAATCGAATAAACCTTTTATAAACCGGTGTAGCTATGAACAATAACTATGCAAGACAAATTATTTATTGGAAAGTACTATGTTAATTTCTAGATAGTACATAATTAAACTTGGGCTGTTACCAACATAAACCTTGGATAACTACAATTGTAACTTGAATTGATGGTTAATAGAAGAGTTGTTTCTAAGAATTGGTTGCCTACTTTCATAGGAAGTACACAATTATATCTGAGTTATTACCATCCTAAAACAGTTACAACTACACTGCCCTTAGTTGAGTTGATGGGTAATAGTGGAGGTTTTTCTTAGTACTTCAGCTGTAGTTCCTCTGTATTTACCTTCTTATTACCAGTGGTAATTACTAGAGCTGTCAAGCGATTAAAATATTTAATCATGATTAATCGCATTGATGTCATAGTTAACTCGCGATTAATCGCATTTAATCACAAATAATTTTTCTACGCTAAATATCCCTTGATTTTTTTTCCCCATAATTCTTCTCATTGTAATTATCTTATCAACATGGTGAAGTGCATCGGCTTGCCTTGTGCAAATGATTTTTTTATTGATAACAACATTGGCTATACTGATCAAAACAGGACGATACAAAAAAAGAGCCTAAAGTGCAATTAAACGACTGCTTTGAACAAATGTCATTTGAACATAGCAGTCAGGCTACTGCTTCTTTGTTTTGAGCCAAAGAAAAAATATATATTTTAATATAATAATTGCGTTAATCGCGCGATAAAAATTTAACGCCGTTAAAATTGGTTTGCGTTAACGCCGTTAATAACGCGTTTAACTGACAGCTCTAGTAATTACCCAATATACTATGTTTACCATATATTTACCAGGTAAATACCTAGTAATTAGGGGACTGTAAAAGGAAGGGTTACCAGATTTCCTCAATTTTTCTAGATCTTTCGAGATCTTTGGTCTTTACCATGTGTGTCTCAACTATTTCCAAGCTCATTCACCCTGCACCTGTCAGAGTAAATCTGGCCCTATCCAGGTTCAATTTTCAGCCTGACACAGCGTTGAAATCTTACTACTATAATGGCGCGTTTCCACTGCAGGGTGCGGAGCGGTTCGGTTCGCAAAGGTGCGGTACGGATTGCGTTTCCACCGCCAAAAGTGGGCGTGGCCCGGACTGAGCCGTACTCGTTTTGCCCTCGTCTTCAGTACTCCTCCGTTGGGGTACTGAGACGCCTGAAAGGGTGCCAGAAAATTCGAGCTACACACCCCCTCCGTTGATTGGTCGACAGAATCGTCACTTCCGGGCGACGTGGGGATAAAAACAAACAAACAGTAGCCTCGAGGTATTATTCTTTACAATGAACATGTCGCGTAAAGCGCTTGCTTGGGCGAACAAGGAGGTGGAGACGTTCCTCTGTATTCTTGGGGAGGAAGTCGTGCAGAGGGAGCTTGATGGAGGCTACATTGAGCAGGCTACACTGTCACGCTGCTATTATGTCACGATGTTTACGTAGCTGCCACGGCGATCGACATCCGGCCTACCATAAAGGGTACTGTCGGCGGTGGAAACGCGACCTCGGAACTGAGCTGGGCTAATGCCCCCTCCCTACCGGACTGAGGCGAACCGAACCGTATCGCACCCTGCAGTGGAAACGCGGCATAATAGCAGGCCTGTCTCACCAGTTACTCAAGTTATTCATGTGCGCATGTGCCAAGCAGCCTGCAGCTCACACACACACACAGCATGCGCGAACGCATACATGCACCGCAAGCACGCATATACACACCACATACACACATCGCACACACACGCAAATGTGCACAAACATAGGCTACATGGAAACGCACACACACAAACACACGCACGCGCACACATCGCACGTCAAGACAAAGGCAGTGACACATACACGGAAGCACACACACAGGCGTACACACACACATACGCGCACAAATCGTACGTCAAAACAAAGGCAGCGACACACTCACCGAGCTAAGACGTGATGTTTTTAAACATAACGGCTCTGCCATCGACACATGCGCAGGTAAGAACACACACGCACGCGCACACACCGCAGCGACACTCGCCCCTTAAACATAACAGCTCCGCCATCGACACACACGCTGGTTAGAACTAGGGCTGGGGGTAAACGATTATTTTTAAACGATTAATCGGGCGATTATTTCATCGATTAGTCGACTAATCTAATGACTAATTGGATGGTTATCTATTTCAGTTGCTCGATTAATAAAAACCATAATGTATCTCAAATAAATACCAAAAAATTCTTAATAATATACTTTATTTAACAACAGTTTTGCACAGCAAAAAACCTTCTGCTTTACCCCAAACTAATCGGAATAAGTGTATACATGTCGATTATAGCGGACTACACCACCTCTTCTGTAGCCGAATAGAATTATATTCCGAACAGATAATTGTATTCCGATTGAGGCGTATATGATCCTTTTCTATTCCAATTGAGCTGTTCTTCCACATCTATGCGGATCAGATGTGTCCATGTAAACACGGCTGACAGTGAACACACACACACACACACACACACACACACACCACACACACACACCACACACACACACACACACACACACACACACACACACACACACACACACACACACAAACGTCCTTATTCGAATATAATTAGAATGTCAAAAATAAATCAAAATTCAAACGAATATTAGGCAGCCCTTAATATTCAAACTTTTTATGGGCAGGCCAAGAGGGAGAACGTCGGAGAACCCGACGCAGTCTACTCATAATATTGTAATGACCACGGAAGAGGCAGTGAATGAAGTATTGATTAGACAGCGATTTATTAGAAACCTAATAAACCGTCGGAACACGCAGGACCGGTAACCAAAGCAACGCCGGTAAACAAACCCCGAGAAGCCCAATCCAGGTATTACTGAAGGCATTTAAAGGTCCAAATATTCTTAATAAATATTCGAATATTTAATATTAATAAACAAACAAACTTTGAATATGATTTTTGGGCAAAAGTCAAAGCCCTACACACACAATTTAATAAATTTACTGTTTGGAATACTTACATTAAAATGATCCAGCATGAACTGTGATCCATAGTACCGCGATATGACATGGCTGTCGGTGTCGTCCATGGGCCAGTACCTCACATGGATATCCATCTGTTTGCTTTTAGTGGTTTTGGTCACTCTCATCGAACATGAGGACGTATAGTATATCGTTTACGCTGCGTGACAGCTCTCTTTTTATGAAAGATGCAATGCCGTATTTGGCAAGATAGGCCGTTTTGTTTTCACCACAGGTGAACGACTTCGCAAACTCAGAATCTGGGAACATAGCAGCCAAGACGCTACTAATGTCCTCGTTCGATTTAAAGGAATTATGTCTGCTCACCGTGTGGAGAACCCACAATACCCCCGCCTTCTGGGTTTCTGGTGGCGACACAAAGCCGGTTAACGCCGTCTGATGTGAAGTACTAGCCACGGATGCTGAACTTTTCAGTCCACTTCTTTCAAATAATACGGGCACCGCTAGCTGCCACGGAGTATCGGATATATTTCTGCCACCTCATGTGGACTCAAGAGCTTTTGCTCCCATGGTCCCTAGTATGAATGCCTTTCGGGATAAACGACACCTTGTCTCCTAGTCACCTGCCTCCTCCAACCACCCCCGAAACTTATCCTCCTCAAACCATTTCTCATTGAATTTGCACCGTCCCATCCTGAAAGTAGCACAAGTTGGCCTAATGATGTCAACCGTCACTAGTAGCGCGAGCAAGTTAGCCTACTGATGATTGATGTCAACGTTAACGTAACGTACAACTCCTGAAAATGCCGTAATTAAAAGACATGTGATTTTTGTGTGCGACAATTTCCCCTAGTCTTAAAAAAAACCCTGCAAAATTCAATACCGAGAGCAAATTTACAGTAAATTTAAAAATTTATGGCCTTAATTTCACACAAAAAAAATTAAGACTTTTTAAGGACCCGCGGGAACCATGTAAATCTACATTCAAAGTTCCTCGTTATACATGTTGCATGAAACTCTTTACTAGTGCAAACATTCATAAACCAACAAAAGAAACCAAAATATCAATGAGGAATTTCTCTTACCAAGGGTTAAATAACTTGCTGCGGCCCTACCGCAGCATCAAAACGGCACCCACGTGGCGGCGCGAGACAACTAACGGTAAAGAAGGGAAAACCCTCTTTTAGTATTAATATCTATCACACAGTTCAATAAAAAACCCTCAATGCACTTTGGAATGTACAAAGCCTCTTTAACATCAATAACCTATATTTCTCTCAGAAAGTGTGCAGAACTAGTCAACTACATTGTGTAGAAACCGCATTGCTTACAGACCCTCACATAGACAGGTTTAATTAGTGGCGCTAGCCGTTAGCATACGTTTAGCTTCACAAGTTTATGAGTCAGGACACAGTTAAACTCACTAAAGTATTTTCACAAGAAACTGCGCGTCGCTCTGACGGGTTCATTAGTTTGTATAGGTTGGGTTATTTATCTGACTAAATGAATAGCACAGTGGCTTGTTTGGATCGGAGCATGAACGCATGCGTTCCTCTCCGTCTCATTTCCCTACGTGCGCAACTCACGGCACCCGACCAATTCCTCCCGCAAGAGTTCACCCTTCAAAATAAAAGTAACTTATATTAAACTTCAATCGAAAACAAACGTGACCTTTTTCATACACTTCAAACTAAATAGTTAATCAATACAGCATTTTAACCAAGTATATGCCTTCAATAGCCCTCCAATTAATGCTTTAGTAGCCCTTATATTGACATGGTTACACAAGCGCACACGGCGCAGCGACACTCACCCAGGTAAGCCATTATGTTTGAAACATAACTGCTCCACCATCGACACACACGCCCAGGTAAGAACACACACGCAAACACCGCAGTGACACACTCGCCCAGGTAAGGCGTTATGTTTTGAAACATAACGGCTCTGCCGTCGACAAACTCCCCTGTAAGACATATATCAACACATAAGTCACTTGATCTTAAAGAGACAGTGTCCCTGTAACACAGAACGAAAACATGTCAATAACACAGTATGGTGAATTATGTCCACCACAAGACTGCACTTTGTTGCACAAATGTAATATTTCTCTCCTCTTTGAGCCTCCCAGATGTCTTGCGATATTGATGTCCCCCCCTCCCCCCTGCGGACTGTTTACTTGTTCTATATGTTTTGTGTGAATGCTATGTGTGACTGTAGGCTACTGTGCTGTCTGTCTGGCCAGGACACTGGAAGAGATGTTTAATCTCAATGATGATTATTATTTCAACAAACCAATTGTATTTGCCTTGCATTTTAAAATGTCAATGCACTTTCAGCCCTGAATAACAGTGTAAGCATTTAATAATTGATTTGCATGCATAGTATACTACAATTTCCATTGAACAAGTACCCCTGTTACCATAAATGGACTAATTTCATACTGTAATTAACTGCTCATACACTAGCTGCTTTCACACACGTGTAAGTCAAGTCAAGTCAGGTTTATTTATATAGCACATTTCATATGACATACATACACACAATGTGCTTTGAGTGGAGAGATTCATTAAATAATCTAAAATAAACAAACACTTGTGATGGTGTGTGTAAAAGCAGATCAACAATCATAAAATATGAATTCTCCAGCTGCTTTTATGTAATAATATGTCCATTCATTTTGGTCAGGGTCCTTTTGGAGACTCCAAAA